>NW_010398386.1:0-9872 GCF_000710305.1 Buceros rhinoceros silvestris
GGGTATCTACAGGAGGAGCCAACGCTCTGCCGGGCTGGGAGAAAGTCTGGGACTACGGGGATGGTTCATATTCTGAATTTCCTGGGGCCACCGACCTATGCAGAAGGTGGTCAAGGACTTTCGCTAGAGGTGGCACAGCGAGGTTTCTCTGCTGCCTGTGGTCTTCTCTCTGTTTGCATTCCTGTCTTTATCACACCAGTGAGTGATTTCCTCGCTTGCCTCATCTGTAATAATGATAACATTGTGAGAGCTTGCCCTTTCCAAGAGCTGAGCCCTTTGAGTCAGAGACCTGCTCTGCTGAATCAGAGCCCTTTTCTTCCTTCCCGTGCTGTCTTCTTCCCGTCCTGCCCCCTGCACAGGGGCCCTGCCAGGTCCCCAATAACAGCACGAAGCCTGTCTTTAAAACAAGGGTTTAAAGAGAAATTCGGGAAGCGAAGGCTAGAAAAGCAAAACATTGCTGCCTTTCTGTGAGCATCCTCCCCCTTTCCCCTGGGAGCCGGGAGCAGAGTAACCCAAGAAAATGCAGGAGACTTCAGTTTGGACAAGTTGCTGGCATGGCTTTGGGCCAGCGTGTCCCCCTGGGCTGGCTCCCAGGCCCCCAGGAAAGAGCAAGGCGGGGGTGGGGGCTGAGTCAACAGCTCCGATGCACTTCCTCGGCAGTCAGCGGGGAGGTCTGCTCGGGCTCGTCTGTCTGAGTGGGGTCACTGTGTCCTCACTGATCTGTTTGTGGGTACCAGGCACCAGCGTTTTCATACCCAGTCCTGAAATGGGAGGCAGAGGGTAAAAGGGCTGGGGTGAAGGAGGGCGCACAGGCTACAACAGGCAGGGTCTCCAGCATGGGGCAAATGTGCAACAAGTCTGAGGAGAGGAGAGTGAAAACCTGGAGAGGGTAGAAAATAGTGGGGAAGGTGGAGAAAGCTCAAGGATGAATATGGTGATGGAAGAGTGAAAAAAGGAGGAGGAAAGAAGGAGAAGAGAGAGACTGCAAGGTACAGGGGTAGGTCTGAATGGCTGAGAAAGCAGCAACCTTTGAATTAGAGACTGATTAAGAAAGGGAGGAAAAAGACTAAGGGGATGATGCAGCAAGGGACCAGGCTGGTGATGCAGCGGTGGCGACAGAAGACAAAGCAGGGGTGGATACAGGCAGCGTGGACACAACCGTCAGGCCCTGAGTTGTTATAAACATCCTGCCTAGGAAGAGTCTTGCCTTTTCAGATATTTCGGCTGTAACCGTTCCAGCTAACCCCTCTCCCAATAACAAACACGGTAAGGGAGGTTTACCCCCGCTGTCCCCCGGGCACGCACATGCTGGCAATCATTTTATGACCACTCCCCTCTCCCCTCGAGTCATGTTTATTGTTAAAACTAAACAGCGCATTTTCTAATAGCCTTTTAATACATGCTTTTAAACTAATAATAATCCAAAGAAAATTCTTGTAGTCTCCCCTTAGTGAAAGAGGGGCACGATAGCCCAGGCAGGTTAGCCAGGGACACTGTCACTGAGCTGCATTACAGAACACGGTCACTAATAGCTAGTGCAGGACTAGAAAGCCACGAGCAGGATTTCCACGAGATACTCACCTGCTAAGCTCCACTACTATCAGCTTTTTGTGTTTATTTATGTATTTGGACTGAAATGGAACCCTATTTTTTATTTCCTTATAACTTCTAGACTGAAAATTGTTTGCTTTGAAATCTGTGGTAGGAGATGTGGACACATAGGGATTTAGGGTCCTCTTTCATATCATACTGAGCTTTATTTTTACTCGCAGAAGCTTTACCAAGGACTTCTTTCCAAAAGAACCTGCTTCGCCATCGCTTCACACCGCACAGAGTCATCAGTACTCCTGGAAACTGCTGCCGTATGGTTAGGGTTGAAGCTGTCCACGCGTAGTGTTCGTAGCCTGACGGCGTAGTTCCTGCCAGGGGTTAACGACCAGGCACTGACCTACCTGCTCCAAAAGGGCGCTTACGCTGTAAGGTCAAAGCAATCAGGAGTCGGCGTCATGGGCGGCTTTGCTCCAGAGCGAGAACTAAAGGCTCAGTGAGGTGTGTGGTCGTAGAGATGCCATCGGTCTCTAATCACATCCTGCTTCAAGGCTGAATGGGTTTTGTTTTCCACTCTGGGAGCCACGCGCTCCCAGATGTCCCTTAGATGAGGTGTGTTGATTGGTTGTGTACCCTTGGCATGGTCACATAGAAGGTGCCTTTTGATGAAAAATAATAGTGTTGGTAATACCTGGATCTTCCTACAGGTGCTTTTCAAAGTGTTTGATACTGCATTTCAAGTCCTCGAACAAACCACTGCTATAGACTGTTGTTCTTCAGGGCCACAGGGCACGAAGTGAGGAGGTTTACATGGCAGCAAGAGTGACTCAGGTTAGGAAAAACATTGCAGCAATAAAGAAACAGTTTTCAAAAGAGCATAGACTTCACATAAGTTCACAAAGATTTTATTGCTTTTCAAGAGCAGTTTCCAGCCCAAACAGTCCTTACGAACAGGCCTAACAAAAACAGTTTTTGGAAATGACATGGATGAAACTGCTCCTGTCTTGGAAGAGGGTACTGGGTGCTGACCTGGAGTTCCCTTCTGACTCTGCTTCTATGAATATCCCCACGTCGTACATGGGAAACGAAGACAGAGAGCAGGGAAAGGCCATGTCCAACGTCATGAAGCAAACTGCAAGTAGAACTTAGGTCTCTTCTCTGTGGGGAAAGCAAAAAAGAAAAAAGGAAAATAACAACAAAAAAAGAAAAGTCAATAATGGATTTGCTACTTGAGAGACTTTTCCTGCCTCTCCATTCCAGACTTCCCTGCATTTCATCAGACATATGTGAAAGGAATCTTTACCTGCAGTTCAGGAGTAGACCATCTTATCCAGACCGACTTATCTTCTCTCCTCAGCATCTCCTCGCAAGGATTAGAACTGCCCTGGGGAATGCTTGCTTCTGGGCCATTTCGCCTGTACTTGCTTGCTGGGGAGTGTGCAGTGTCTGTGCTGGTACCAGGTCACACCAGCTTTGGGCAATGTTCTACTGAGATAAGCCTGACCCAAACCCCAGACCTGGGCACCCCGGGATGTAGAGGGAAAGTGAAAAGGGAGGCACAGCCTGGTCCCCTGGCCTGGATCTGGCTTCAGATCAAGGCATACCCCGCTCATGTGATGGGCTAAACCAGAGAAGTCCAGGCTTTGAGACTAGCCGAAACCACTTCTGAAACTCTCTTCTCTCGTTTTCTTGTACAAAATCAAGCTTTCAAACTAAATTGAAAACATTCACGGAAAGCATGTTTGCCTCAATTTTGTCATATTTTCACCAGAAAACAGCAAATCCAGTTTTATCTGCAAACAAATAGCATCAACTTTTTGTCAAAAAATAATAATCACAAACTGGAAAATAATCAGGTTTTGATGCAAAGTCATAATTTTCCATGGGAAAACCTCCAAATTCCATTTCAGGGCATGTCAGCATTCTAGATGAATAAAACAGATACAGGCAAACTTTAAACTAGCTCGCTCCGGTACCAGTAAGAGTCTGGTACTGGCAATATGACCTGGCCATAGACCACTCTACCCACTTCTCCGCAAAACCCAGCTCCTGTTAATGCCATGTTGGACAGTGGCTCTGAGCCATCTTTTCCTCTGGCCAGTATCTTCAGAAAAACATGAGTGAACTCACTAATAAAACTGGTTAATTGTGTCCCACTCTGTCTGCAGCACCAGATGTTGTATGGAGTTGGAGGGGGAACGCAGCCAGTCAAGAAAACTTAATGTTTTCTCACCCTCTTGGGGAACTTTATTCTGCATCTGATTTCTTCTCTCCAGCTTCTTTGGTGCAGAGAAGCTGCAGAAGAAACCAGCCACCAGGTTTGCTTGCGTTGTAAGAAGGAGCCCCCGCTGTCGCTGCTTTGGGGAATCTGAACCTGACTGAGTGCGGACCATCAGGCAGGAAGTGTGTGAGGAAAGCTGAGAGCGGGGCCCGGAGCTCCACCACCTCCCATCGCTTCACAACAAAGTGGTATTTTCTCTGCGCAGGAAATTGGATCTCAGTCTTTAGAAGCAAGATGGTCCAGAGCCCGATTGCCTCTCCCCTGGCCAGACATATGCCAGTAAGTGTTGGCTTCAGGCACAAAGAGAAAAGGACGAGAGATTTTCCTATTGACCTTTGCGAGCTTTCCAGAGGCTCCCGTTGGTAATGCTAAAGGCACCATACATTGTTGTTCAAAAGAGAAGTCCCTCTAGCAAGTTCCTGATGGATAACCGTGGTGTTTACTTAAGGAAACGGGGTAATCACAAAGGTTATTTTTTATTGGGTGCCATCCTTTTTAGCATCCCCGCACACAGCCGACGTCAATGCGCGTCCTTAACAATGACTTGTAAAAGGATACAGCGGTTGCTAAGGAAACCTCTGTTGCACAGGAGCTAAACAAATAACAGCAAATCGAGCAGGGAGCAGAGGCCACGGCGGGCCTGATTCTGCACATCCTCAGCCGAGCAGGCAGCGTTAGGCTGCGAAACTGCTCTCTGGACTTTGCCAGGAGATGCTCAACCCCTTGCGTGAGAAGAAGTTCGTAGACACAGATTTCTCGTCAGAGACTTCTCAAACTTTTCTGCATTCAATAGAGCAGATCAAAGGCAGCCTCCAGCAGAAATAGCTCGTAGCTATTTCTGGCCTCTGAATACAATTACTTGTCATTTGAAAGCATCCGTGTAATCTTTGTGGTGATATTAATTTCACTGGGAGATGCGAACAGGAAACATCACTGTACATGGCCTTCAGTCGTCCGTTAATCTTCAGGAAGTGTACAGCAGGTTAGACACCTTTAAGCATTAATGAGATGTGTCCTTAGGACAGACCCAGGCACCCCAGTGTGCCTCAGAGAGTCTGTGAGATTTCCAGAGAAGGTTGTTCTTGCTGCTTCGACTTACAGGCTGGATGGCTACATCGGTAGGACCCGTATTTCCAAAGAACGACACCCCGGCTTTACAGGAGTTCTGCAGGGCTGCTTTGAAAGAGAAAGAGGAATATTAGTCAGCAGAGACTTCCCTTCATGCAAAATTCTATTTTCAGTGCACAGGTAGGTATCACTTCGTGGTGATGGGACAAGGTGGTCCATGAGAGTTGATCTTACAGCAAGACTGAGCAACACACAACTAGTACACAGCTGCGTAGCAGCTGCTGGTGGAGGAGGCTGCAGCATCTCCAGGTCGTTATCACACACCACAGAACAGCCTGCCCAAATGTGGCGTTTGTGGCAAAAAGCAGAAGAAGGTACGTGGGTGTTAGGGAAGTGAGTAGATCAGGTAGGACGGTGTAGCCCTGCAATGGCAGGTACTTGTGACCTGCATCCAGGTAGAAATAGCGGGGTCTTGTGGCTGCTGGAATTTAATAGCGAAAGAGGCGTTTCAGCAGCAAAATCCACAAAGTTTCTGACAGCGAGGAAGAACCTCAGTCTCTTCAAAGGAGTTAAAGTGGTTTAGGGAAGCTGTGATTTTAAACCAGTTTAGTTAAAGGGTTGCAAATTGCTGAGTAAATGTTGATTCTTCAGCTTCATTCGGACGTTTCGGTCTGGTTCCAGCCAGGAAGGAGCATATTTAGCCTATGCTGGGGTGAACCACCGCAACCACTGCCACAGGGACCCCTGTGCGTTTGTATCAGCCGAAGACAACCAGTGTGGAAGACTGTGAGCAGACAGTCAGATCTGCAGAGAAAGGACTCTCTTTTATCCGCATTTCCACTGAGCACAGGGCAATGGGTCCAGATTTACAAGGATGTTACCGTGAGACACAGTAGTAAAAAAAGTGTTACCATAGAAACAGCTGATAAATGGGCACATGCAAAAAATTTGCCCTTAATTCGTTTGTTTAAATGGGAGGGGAACTAGTTTGATCCCGCTTAATTGCAGCTGATGCTGTTTAATTGCCTTTTCTTCTACCAAGTCCAGTATAGTGTCACTGTTAGAGTAGCAGAATAAAACTCCAGCGATCTGTAATCTTAGGTCCTGCCCCTGGGAAACTGAGGCAAGGACTGTGCGAGCTCCCATCAGCTATTGATTTATCCTTCCCTCAGTTCCACCTATCTAGATGAGTGACTGTGGAGCAGGAAAATGAAAATTAAAAACTGGATGAGGGGAAAATGGTTTGCTCACCTGCTTTGTTTGAGTGGGAGTGAGATGGGGGGGGTGTTGTCTTTTCCCGTTTGCCCTTCGCAAGGTGCTAATGCTGATTTTAAGGTCACAGGAAAAAGAGCTCTGCATTTAGCAAAGCGGAAAAACAGCAGCTAAGTGTGGAGAATCAGAAACCTGATTTGAATAAGAGTAACCAGATTGTAGGAACTTTAAATAGAATGGCAACTAATGTAATTAAAATGAAAAGGTTCAAAGCACATTAAAGGGCATTAATATGCAATAAAGAAATTCTTAACTTGCTCTGTCTCCGGATAGGCAGTCCTGAAGGTGAAAGGAGCAGTGCCCATAAAAGCCGTCCTTTTGGGGAGGGCGTTGGGTTCAGCGCATGAGAAATGTTTGGTCGCAAAAGCCTTCCATGGAAAGTTTGGCTGTTGCGGGACGTTTAAGCATGATCAAGACTCGATAAGAAGCACCAGGCACGCCCGAGTCATGGAGCAGATTCACGTGCGAGCTAAACAAACCTTCCTCTTGCAGGGTGATGCACACGAGCAAAGACCTTCAGTCCCTCAAGGTCTGCCAAGGCAGATCATGTATAAATAGAACGGTGGAAGGGCCACGCCGCTTCAGGAGTCCAAGTGCTCTCCTGAGCGCTCTCCTGGAATGGCTGGGACCAGCTGCTTTGAAAGAAAGAGTGTTCTGTAGGGAGCAGCTCTGGAACAACCTCCCTCCCGGGAATTCCCTTCCCAGACTCCCCCGTTAGATGTTAGCCTGAGTCCTTGTAACGGATTACGCCCCTAAATACAGCTTCATTTCAGCAGCACATTGTTTTATTTTAGCAGTAGGAATGGAGATGACATTTTTTTGGACTGTGGAACTGCATTAATAGCATCGTTATTCTAACAGTTTTCAAAGCTTTAAAAAACTAAATGAAAAACTCCCATTACATATTATCCTTTCTACAGGGAACGGATTAAAAGCAGCTAGTCAACACAAGCCCCATATGTCCTCATTAACTCCGCTCCTTGTAGCTTTAAACGATTCATTTAAGCTCCCTGCATAAATATATATTTCACCTAATGGCACTGGAATGTTGCCATGGATAGCGCTTCAGGCAGGATTACACCTCTGGGCATCGAAGTAACTGAGCAAATACAAACTTTGTGATTTAAACTCCACAAGTATAGCAAGAACCGCTCGGAAGAGTCGGGGTCCTCCTCGAGCGCGCAGCTAGCGTGGACCTCGGCAACCTGTGGTTGCTGGGCTCTGCTTTTGTGCCTTTTGAAAGGAAATCTTAAAAAACCCCGAAACACTCGGTTTCCAGCCTCAGTGGAAGTTGTTTCCTACCAAGATAAATAAATAGATGTGAGAACAGAAGACATGCACCCATTCTAGTTACATCCTATGTGTTTAAGTATTGCAGCATAGAACCCTCTCCAGTTTTAATCCACATAATGGAAGATGAGTCGCTGAGCAATAATATTTAGGCAGGAACCCTAAGAGTCTGTCCGCAGCTTCTCAAGAGTAATAGGCCCAGGACTGAATTCTCCGCTTTGGGTTTTGCAAGTTTTTTACAGTCTCTGTGGGACAACAGTTGTCTCCAGACAGGACAGCGTTTCCCAAACTGGAAAACGTCCTTTCGCTACAGCAGGGAAATTGCTTCCTCCTCCTCCCCGTGGTATTGATTCCTGTACGGGGGCTCTCACCAAATCCAAATGGGATGGGAAAGACAGAGAGAAGTGTCCTCAGTGAGGGGGAAGGGGACCCAGCCTGCTGCCACGGTGGGTGTCACGGGTAGGAAAATCGAGGGCTGTGTCTGCGCTTTAGTTAGTAACAACGAGTGAGCAGCGACGGGCGGGATCGTTGGCTGATGGGTGTCCGTGGAGCTAGGTCAGCGAGGAGACCCAAAGGCAGGCCACCACATACGCTGCTTTTTTTGTTGTCTCTGCCTCTGGCCCTGTGCTTAGTTTTTAGCAGTAAAACTGATTTTCGGCTCCTCTGGCCTCGCCTGCTAAATCACGCAGGTTTCTGCTCTTGTATTATGTAACTTCATTGTCTTGTAGCCAGAGACGAACCCCGCAGATTCTCCTGCTCCTCCCAGCTGCTATTTGCTGTTCTCAGGAAAGCCAAACCCCAAACACAACCCAGATGCTAGTGTGGATTCTAGAGGCTCTGGTAGGATTCGGTATTATCGGTTTTAGCTGAGAAACCAGCGATGGAAACGTAACTGAGCCTGTTTCCAAAGGGGGAGACAACAGTGCTGGAAGAGCAGCTAACCAGGAGGGTGTCATAATTCTATCAATTACAGATGGGACCACAGTCCACTTGCATTTGAAAGGGAGTGAAAGAGATGCTCTGGGTTCGCATATCATCACATACTGCCCTTATTACTTGACAGGAAAGCAATCTTTGGTCCTCAGGGCTTTACAGAAGTCTCTTCTGGACTTGTTCGCACATGTAACGAAGTTCCTGCTGCATATCATCACATACTGCCCTTATTACTTGACAGGAAAGCAATCTTTGGTCCTCAGGGCTTTACAGAAGTCTCTTCTTGACTTGTTCGCGCATGTAACGAAGTTCCTGCTGATTCTGAGTGTATTTTCATAGCCTGGCCTCTAAGGATGCAACATTGGCTGGTCTGAAAAGGAAGATGACACCAGACCTCTCAGTGTCACATAAAGGAATGACCTTCTGGATTTCACAGAAACTACTGAGATTTCAAAGGGACTGTATTTGCTTGTAACTAGAAGCCCAGACCAGAAGAAGGAAACTTAGGCAACAGACTAATTAAACAAGTTCCTCTCGGTTCCTCTCTGTGCGCCTCATGTCCCGTCAGGCAGGAGCTTCCATTTTAACGAGCCGTGTTCGTCAGCCAGGGGCTCGTGGTGGGTGACGCCATGAGAGCCAACAGGTCTGTGTTCTTTCCTGCCAGCTGAGAACGTGTCCAGGTGACACCAGAGGGAGAGAGCCCCAGGCTGGAACAGCAAGCAGGGTGGAGAATATCCATGCCATAGAAGAAATTTGAATATTAAGTCTGAATTGTGACATGTAAATTACATGTTGTTAAGCTTATGAGGTCTCTGTACTGAATCCTCTGTGGGACTGGAATTCTTCCACAAACTCAGGATACTGCTCGTCAGGTGGAAAATAGGTTCATCAGGCTCAGGTTTTTTTAAGTGTGATACAATTGTGCCTTGAATTAGCCCACTCCCTTCCAATGACCTTTCTTGGAGCATATTTTGGATATTAAGAAGCACTGGATCTAGGGCAGAGCAGTCCATCCCTCCAGCCAGGAAGCTGAGATGCAGCCAACTCAGAGGAACTTTTTTTGTTGAGGTTGTTTTTTCTGTTTGGGTTGTTTTTTTTTTTTTTGGCCGGCGAGTGTTGCCAAAAGATTAGAAATGACAATCATCAACAAGAACGAGAGCCAGGGTAGGACAGGACCGCCTGCAATAACAGAGGGAGCCCCTCCGACTGCGCTGGAAACACTCCTTCAGGGTTCACGGAGGCCAGGGGGTTCTCAACCCTTTGCGTAGGGTGGGTGATGTTTTAATACTGAGATTTTAATACTGAGAACACACTCCCACGGACCCCACCTCTCCTTTCACTGGAAGGAGAGGGAGCTTCAGCAGTCGCTTACGTGGGAAGTGACGGTAATGGGAGAGAACTGCCTGTAGCTGTAGCTGCCTTTAATGCTTTAACCGCTGGGTGTCAGGAGATGTGGCTGGCAACGGAAACGTGTCCTTGG
>NW_010398386.1:10071-18264 GCF_000710305.1 Buceros rhinoceros silvestris
AGCCAATTCAAGAGGTTATATATGGTGTGGGGGGGAAGCCCCAGCGTGAGCACCCGGTTGGGACAGTTCTCTGCTTACGGCCCCTTTGAGAAGAGGAGCCACAGCCAGCCCCCCGTGCGCCCGGGGAAGTGAGGGGGGAATTTTAAGATGCCTCTGATGACATTGGCTTTGTCACGTTCACGTAGTAGTGAATGAGTTCAGTGGGAGCACTTCCAGAGCAAGTGTACCCAAAAGCACGCAACGGAAGGGAAAGGCCGTGAAACTGCAGGTTTTGTAGCCACTTGACTTCTTCCCTCAGCAAAGTATCTTTGCATTTCTTGCATTTCTCCCTTATAAGTTCCAGCTCTGTCCATTCCTTCCGGTGTGAGTAATCACCGAGCTGTGTGTTATGCTTAAGAGTTCAGAAATCTTTGTCCTTGTCTAAACTTTGCACTACAGGCCTTGTTTATGAGCTGTCTGGAGAGGATCTGTGAATCAATGGAGCATTGTTCAATAAATAATAAAAGCCAGACACAAGGAGTTCTTTTTTTATATGAGGTTTTTCCCATAGGAGATAGTATATAAAAATGCTAATGTGTAAGATCATGGTTTCTTCTTCTATAGAATGTACTTTAAACTCACCAAATTAATTACCGCTCGACATACTGTCACTTGAAGTAATTTGTAATGTCACATGTGAAACATAAAGTTGCTTTTTAAGATGGGACCTTGTTGTGATTTAGATTCTTTCATGATCGTGCTGGAGGAAGCTGTAATTAATTTCAATCAGTGTGATATACAAGTGGCACTTCGCTTTATATTTAATACAAAGGACTTCAACAGACCTTGCTGGCCCACCTCACTGGTGTGGGAGAGTCGGATTTGTCTTAGGTCTTTCATCCTACTCTCAGGTTATGGCACGTGTTGCAGTGCTAGAGCAGGACGTGATGTCCGTCTCATGGAAAACGCCTGCGCAGTGGTCAGGGTTACTGGAGCAGCCTGTGCTCTGGTATTACAGCTTTGTCTGTACTGCCCTGGGTCAGCTGGTACCCACCGCGCACACCCATCGACCTCTTCATTAGTTCATCTGTTTGACCAGGTACAACGAAAGGCTAAAGATAACACGGTATCATCTCTTGCAATACGAGATAAGTGATATTAGTAATGAAATGTTCCATAAATCATCTTTATCTGCACAGCTGGATGGGACTTAAAGGAACTGGGTCAAAAAGACAAGTACACGTCTTCACCTACACATTAGTCACAATGCCTAAGGCCAGACTGTAACTTCACCTGACACAGCTTTCATCATGTTCTCTTGCAGAGCTGGTCTTGTTAGAAATGTTCTTACAGTTCGGCACTATTGCTACTCCTCGTTGCAAACAACAATACCGCATTGGAGTTCTGCTTTCCCTGCCAAGACTCTCTGGTTATGTCTAAATTTTAGTGGTAATAAAAAGCTGAGGAGTTTGTCTTTGCTGGCAGTTTGTCTTGCCATAACTCTCTCTCTCTGTGTCCTTTTTTTTGTTTAGGAGGAGCTAAACTGAGAGTATCTGCAGGAAGACGACATGAAGATGCTCACTGCACCTCCTCATAACCACACGTAGAATTTGGAGACCTGTGCAAAGGTGTTGCTGAGGCTTTGGCACTCCAGGACAGCAGCTGAGCCGCCCCAGAACCAGATCTGGATGTGAGCAGCAGGTAAGCAGTGCAGCTAGGGAGCAGGCTTGACCTCAGGCCTGGCTTGGAGACAATTCCAGGCAGCAGGACGGGCATAGCCTGAGTCTGTGATATGAGGATAAATATGGCTAAAGCCTGGGCATGTCTCTAAATCCATGTGACAGATAAACACCACCTGGAGCTTTGGGTTGTTATTTTAATTAAAATAACCTCTTTCAAGGATGTGCTGGATTGTTCAGGTGGGAAACAGAATAAAGTATCTGGTGAAAAACCCACTGTGTCCTAACCCAAAGGCCGGTGAAATCTGGGGAACAATTCCTCTTCATTTCAGTGAGATTTGGATCTGGCCATCACCTGCCCTAAGCCTGGAAGAGAAGTGGAGAGAAGCAGGCAACCAAAAACGTGTCTTCTGTTTGTGATTGACCAGTGAATAAGCCCTCTGTTTGCCCAGGGCGTTCAGTGGCCGGATCCACAGGTCCAGTCTTGTTTAGATCTCTCTCACGGGAAGGCAACTGCATATTTGTGGGAGGCTTTAGCTGGGAAAACTTCAGTCAAGCCTGTAAGTATCTGTTCTGCTCTGCCACCATCACCATCAAAAGTCATCTGGTACTTTAAGAAGCTTGCGCTGCAGATTTCCGTATCTCCAGAATAAAACTGCAACCATGGCGAGGGGGGAGGAGGAAAAGGAGTCTTAAACCAAAGCATTCAGGAAACCACAAAGCATCTATCATCTCCTCAATCCAAGCTGGGTACACTGGAGTAGAAAGTCTTGCTCAAAGTGCAGAAATTGGAAACAGGCTGCACTGACAGCTTCGCCACCAGGTCTGCCAGCAACAGAGGACAGCCCCCGTTTCCAGCACTGCTCTGAGGATGGGGTGGACTGGTGGTGCTGAGCACTTCAGTGCTCGTGAGCACCGGGGTGAATCAAGGTCGGGAAACAAGTTGGCTAAGCGGGGCTTCAGAGTCCTGTAGGGAAGGGCCAGGGCAGGTTGTCCTCATAGCTCTGGTGTCGTGCAGTTGCTTCCTGAAAGGAGGACACTAAGGTAGAGCTGAGATGGGCCACATTCGAGAGCTTTCCGTAACCTACAGCACATCAGCAATGCCTTCTTCAGAGCAACAGAGGATGCTCCAAGAACCACTTCCATGCTTCTCTATCTCCTCCAGGATTGTATGTTTAATTGATCCATCTTCATTAAGTATTTTGAGGTCCTCAGAGTGACACAGCAGTTCCTTACTTACATTCTCCTTAGGGAGAACAGATGAAGCGAAGGAAGGAAGGAGAGTGTGAAAGACAGCATCAAAGCAGAAGGAAAAGGAGGTTCTTTGCAGATTGTTTTCTCAGGTGTAAGAACGGGTAAGAGTGTTTCTAGCCAAAGACATCAAAGGCAGGGAGCCCCCTCCCCAAGCCGCTGGGCTGGCTGGGTTTGGTGGAGCTTGGCTCGGCAGCTGGGCAGTGACTCAGAGGGACGGGGAGCAATGTTTTTCTGTGTAATCCGGAATGGGTAGGAGCCTTTGTTTGGGAACCTTTGCAACTCCCTAAGTGAGTTCAGCCCAGTGAGGTCAGTGGATAAAACATATCGGAGACAGGTGAAGAAATCGTGCTGACTTTTTAACACTTGTGGTTTTAAACACTTCTTCAGCACTGCTGGGTTAGTCCTGTGCTGTGCCTGCTCACAGCTTCCTTCTCTTACCAGAAAGAGGATGCGGAACGCAATCCAATGGACTCGTGGTTACAGTGCCAGCTAGTCCAGGACCCTTTGCCTCGTCCTGCATGATGAGCGTCCTTCCATCTTCCACCCTCATCGTAACACCTGCGGTGTCCCTGGGGGAGTGACTCGCCGGCATGTCTGCAGTCCCCGGCCGTGCTGGTTCCGCAGAGCCTTCCCAAGCTGCTAGAGAACAAAGGACGGATAACAGTGCGATGCTCCATACTCCTACCCCACAAACGTACATGGTTACGAAGAGGATTTCTCTCCCACATGCAACAGAGCAAGATTGTTTTATTTGTGCGGGAGATGGTATGACACAGCTCCTCCACGAGCAGGGAAAGAAATATAATGACAGAGACGTGCTCCTTGTCCCTTCGTCCCTTCGACTGAGGGACAGGGACCAAAGGCACTTGGAGGGAGATAAGGAATTTTTAAGTGTGGGGCTGTGATTTGGAGCACTTTGGAGTTGCATGGGCTAATGAAGAGAACAGTTTGTCCTGGAAAATGGGAAGTCGGGGTGGGACCGCTGGCTCTCGATGACCTGTTGTGTAGCACTGGCTAATTTGCCCATTGTCTCTCCCGTCTATTTAAATCTGAAGCTCTTGGGGGCACCATATGTATTTACACAATGGGGCCACGATTTCCATAGCGCTTGTGCTAATTATCCAACACAAATAATTAATGGATGGAACAAGTTCTGGCTCCAGCATTGAGCTTCTAACCACCTGCCCTGCTTATGACTTTAGGCCAATTTGATTGCAGCAGAGTGCACACAATGCTGTGAAGAAAACCCAGCAATATTTAGAGAACTAAATAAAAAGGGTAAATATCCAGTAACCCTAAACCACAGCCGCCCTTTTCTTCACCTAGGCTGGCTGCATCCTCCTGTAACTGCGAAATGCAAATAGTTGAACCAAACACCAAAACCTTAATGCTATTAACCACTGCTGGATATTACTGTGTTGCAAGAGTAAGAGCAGCAGCAGCAAGTTCTTGGATCCGTGCCACCACTTTATTACTTATTACTTATTTTTACATAGCCTTTGGCATGGCAAGAAGTCCTTCTTTAATTATAAACAGGAATGAAGAAGCCGCAAGAGGAAATCATACAGTATTGTAGCCGGATAACTGGTACTGCACTGATTACACAGGGGCTCTTATCAAAGCTGACACAGTGCTGGGGCTGTGCAGATATTGTGCTGGAAGCCACAGGCTGTGCGTGGGAGAGAGCCTCAGAGCGGACGTAAGAGCAGAGTAATTCTGCTGAATTGAATTCTCCATGGAGAACTTTTTTGTTTCCTTTTTCTCTCTCCCTCTCTCCCCCTGCATTAAGAAAATAGGAGAAAAGTAAAGACAAGTCCTGGGAGACGAAGAAATAAGATAAATGTGTAACCTTTTCACTTCTTCTTTCAACATGTTGGGGGTGGGAGGAGAAACCTCAGTTTGACACAGGGATGAGCTATGGATAGTGACAGTTGTTTGTGGAACCATGAGAAAACTCTTGAATCCCCTTTAAGTCTCTCCCAAGAAGTGAGTAACTACTGTTTGTTTATCCTGCCAAAGCCTTTCCAGTTTTCTGGAAGGACCATCTGCCCCAGCTTCTCTGTTGGCTCTGAGGAGCCTGTCCGTAGTGGTCTCAGCTCCTGACACTCTACCTTGGCCTGCGCTGTCCTCTGTGCTCAGCCTCGCCGATGCGTGAGGCTGCTCCGAGCGCTCCCACCAGATCTCAGAACAGGTTTGCCTGGGACTCCACAAGAAGTCCCCGAAGGGCTGCTGGAGCAGAGGCCATAAATCTGGTTTTTTGAACTGTTCCTTCACCACCAGTCTGCTGTAAGCCCATGGGAAAATTGCTTCTGCTGGTTTGGATGCCGTTCTCTCCGTGGATAGATGCATCTCTGGGAAGAAGAGCAGCACCAGGCTGTGCCTGTCCCCTTTCAGCCCTGCTTTAGGTGGAGCTGCTGCTGGGCACTGCTCGTCAGGGATGGCCAGAGTTCTGGCTGCACCAAAACAGAGATAACACGGGTCAGTCTTCTCCCGGCCATTCCCTTGCAGAGCAGAAGGCAGCTGTTAAAGTGCTAGTTTTGGTTCTATGGCTGATAAGCCCCTTTCCATCATTTCAGACTATAAAGCCTCTAAACGGAAAGTCGGGGGAGGTTTGTACACACACAGCTCCAGGCTTTAAGCCAGGCTGCCTCAAGTAACTGTTCTCCAAATGTGACCAATGTTTTTTCTTTTTTTTTCCCTGAGGCCTTCCCATTTGGTCAGATGTTGGCCCTGTGTCTGTAGATATAAACTCTTGCCATGATCTTATGGCAAATCCTGCAGACACCTACAGATTGTCAGAAGCCCCTTTTTTTTCATTTTGTGGGGATCTCTATTAGCAAAAAGAAGCCTGTTGAGATTCATTGTCTTGTTTTTCCCCTCAGTTCCCACTCTTGATTATTTTCTAGCCAACACTCATTGAAGGCCCATAAATAATCATGTCAGAGCAGCAGACATCTTCCAACCCTTTTAATTTTTTTTCCAAAAGCCCCAGATACCATCTATGCTGGCTGCAGCCAAGCACTGTGGAGGGTTGGTGAACTGGAAGCTTTCATTGCCTCCGCTATATAAAGGAATAGAAAGCCAGAACATATTTTTATTGTGCCCAAAGGGGATTCAGATCAAGGGGTTTGGATGAACTTCCTTGTCTTTCTTCGCTCAAGGTATTCCTTTCTTAAAACAAAGTAGATAATTTACTAGTGATCTGGGTGATAATGTGGAGCCAAATTCTGGGGATTACAGCTGCTCAGGAGGGCTGTCAGGTTGTCCGATGGAACGTAAACGCCAGGTAGGAGAAAATGCTCCTGAAGTTTAATGTGACGGCGGATAAGGGATGAATCACCTAATTGACAATGGGAGGATTTCAGCAGCTTGGCTCTGTCTCCAAATAATTAAAAGACATTAGTTCCATCACTTTTTTCTCCCCTCATTCCCACATCCTCTTATCTTTAGCAGGGGGGTAAGGCAGGGAGAGGCAGAGATTCCCCTGTAGGGAGAGGAGTAAAGAGAACAAAGTGGGCACAGAACAAGGATGAATTTTCATCACACATCCTAATCTGTCAAGCTCTGGCCTGACACTGGGTTAAGGAAATCTGTTTCACTTCTCAGTTGTTCAGAAGCACTTTGTCCAGAGTACGGAGCACAGCTTCCACTAGAAGGACAGGACATGTCCACCTAGGCAGGACTGACAGATGTCTACCATCTCCATCAAGAAAAAACAGGGGCACAAAAAATTACATAGCTGGCATGAGGTTGTGCAGTACAGTTAGAAATAGGCCATTAATTCCCCACTTAATGGCTTGCCCCTTTACCTGGGTCTTGCTCCGTCCTCGTCTTCGGGGGGGATGCCACGGGCTCCATCTACGCACCACACAGACAAATGCAGGGGATGGGGATGAATCAGGTTACTCGCCTCTGAGCCCCCTTGGCACCGACTAAGAATGGCAGAGGCTGTTTTGGGGAAACTTTCTGTATTTTCAGTTTTACTTCTTTTGCGTCTTCTGGTAAAGGACTAATTTTATTACTTGCATGAAAGAAAACTCCCCAGGCCCCAGTGTAAGGACCAGCATGTCCTTCAGCTGCTGTACCAACCACAGGCCCCGATGTTACAGTGAGTGGCTGAAACCAGGGAAAAACAGGGCTGAGAAGGAAACTGAGGCAGGTGATCGTGCAGACCTGACGCTGCAAACACCCCCATAGGTATTTGCTTTTAAGCATGAGTGGTTCCTTAAAGTCGGTGATTTAAAGGATTACTCGGGCTTAAAATTGAATACACGTGTATGGATATGGGGAACAGGATCTTCAGTCTTTCAGAGTGTGGACTGGCCACTTCCAACTGGGAAGCACCTCCATGCTCAGGTAACTTTATCACGGTGTTTCCACCCTTGTCATCTACCTGCACCTCTGGGGTCTCTGAACTTCTGGTTTTTAGGAGCAGAACCCTACTCCCACCACGTTCAACTGCCCTGAAAGGGCTTTACTTTAAAACCCACCCGTTCTGTCATTCCTGTTCATCTTGTGTAATGTAAGTAACGGCATCGGGTCTGCTTTGAGGCTGGGAAAAAAGGTTCCAAACAAGATTGAGAACAGCTTTCTTCTGCCAGGGAAGATGTGCTAGCGAGGAGGAGGAGATCATTGGCACTTGGCAGAAAATAAGGCTCCTCACAACCCCCAGTTATTAAAAATGGGTCTCAGTTTGAAGCAGAAGGGGTTTATTTTCTCTTTTAAACCCTTGCCTGGCTTAAAATGGCATATTCTTGATCTTTATTCATGTCTAAGCTCTCTTTAAAAATCCTCCTACGTGTCTTCAACAATATCTTGGAATAATGAGTCCCACTGTCTTAATTATGAAATATTTTCTTGTCTCGGAGCTTTTTTAAAATCATGAAGAGTGAAAAAGTTGCGATCCATCCCCACAGTACTTCTGCAGGGAGAACTCCAGGCTCTGCTCTGCGCTGAGTTGCGTGTGATCAGCGTCTTCCTCGCTCAGCAGCTTATCACCAGCTGCTCCTTCCCAGAAACCAGCGACAGAAACACTGCACTGGGCACTGGGATCAAATCAGGCCATCGCGTCCCCTACCCTGAGCACTCCCTGTCGGTGCAGTCCGGTGCAGTTTAACTCTTTCTGGAGAACAGCTCTGCAGCGGCTGCATCTCCTGTGCTGGCCGTGTGGATGTAGCACATCAGTGTACAGCAGTTTTCCATTTCTCAAGTCAGGCCGCAGCGTGCGGTTGATCAGCAGGCAGCGTGCTACCAGCACGGCTTACAAACTGGAGAGAAAAAG
>NW_010398386.1:18372-31730 GCF_000710305.1 Buceros rhinoceros silvestris
CAGAAGGCGGGCTACCAGCACGGCTTCAAAACGGGAGAGAAAAGGGTCCATCCTGCCCCATTGGAGCCAGAGAAAGGGGAGCCTCTTTTCCTCGCAGCTTTCTCCGTCAGCTAACCGCTGTGTCACTGAATGAATTTACCTGGCTCTGGATTTGTTTTAACCAACCTTCTTGTAGAGGTCAACCTTTCAGAGCGAGCAGAGACTCAGCACCTCCGTCCGTGCTGGAGGCTTTTCCTGTCTCTGCTCCTCTCGGACCACCATTGGAGCCAGAGAAAGGGGAGCCTCTTTTCCTCGCAGCTTTCTCCGTCAGCTAACCGCTGTGTCACTGAATGAATTTACCTGGCTCTGGATTTGTTTTAACCAACCTTCTTGTAGAGGTCAACCTTTCAGAGCGAGCAGAGACTCAGCACCTCCGTCCGTGCTGGAGGCTTTTCCTGTCTCTGCTCCTCTCGGACCACAGACTGCCCTGCCCCAGCCCGGGGCGTGGAGGAGGGAGAGGGAGAGGATGGGGTGCTGGAGTCCGGCTGGGCTCCTTCCTTTCTCGAGAGAATTACAGGAGATGTGGCAGCAGCTGGGGCTGTGTCCGTGGCCCTGGACCACAGGCTGTGGTTTGCATCCTGAGGACAGCAAATGCTCTCTCTGCCTTCCGCTGCTGTTCAAGCCATGCAGAATAAAGCAGCAGCAGCGCACAGCTGGGGCTGTGTCCGTGTCCCTGGACCAAAGGCTGTGGTTTGCATCCTGAGGACAGCAAATGCTCTCTCTGCCTTCCGCTGCTGTTCAAGCCATGCAGAATAAAGCAGCAGCAGCGCAGGCTTGGTGTCGTCTCTTTCCACCTGACACAGGCCCTTTCTTAGGGATTCCTTTTTTTCTTTCCAGTCTACCAGCAACAGTACAGATGTAGTGATAGGGTGGGGTCCCAAAATTCGTCTTTTTTCTCCAATCTTATTTTCCAGAGGGGGCAGGGGGCCCAGGAAACATGGCACAGTCCTGCTTTGTGAGGTTTGGAGCTTGGACTGCAGCTCGCAGTCCACTCCCCCTGCTCCTGCCCAGTGGGATGCTGTGAAGCTCAGCAAGGCTGGTAGTGCCTAACAAGCAGAAACCGGCCATGCTGCGGGGAGCGTTGTGTGCCGAGGGCTTTATGTAACGTGGGAGAATAGGGGAACCCAGTGTCTGAGGAGGGAAAATTGCTTATTCCATAATGACTGTTCCGCTGCCTAGTACAGAGTGGAATAATTAGGGTTTCTTTTCTCTTTAATTAGAAAATGGCAAACATAGATTAATCAATTACAAATGCCTCTTTATCCTGCAGTGCTCTGCAATTAACATTACTTAAATGTGTTAACAAAGTAGGAGGCCTGTATTTGTAAAGCAACTTCTTGCTGCTTTTTCTTCTCCCGGTTTCCCGGTTCCCAACATGTCTGAACTCTTTCCGTTTTCCCTTTCTGCTCTCGCCCCTGCCCCTTCTGCGGGGATTTAGCAGTTCTAGATGAGATTTTTAAAACCATTATGCACTGCACAGTGTTAGTGAAACTGCTCTTTCCAAAAAAAAAGCCTTTTGGGGGGCCGGAGGAATTAACCCAGGGGAAGGAGTGGAATCAGCATATTCACTGGGGTCGCACACTACAATAGCAGAGTAAAATCCAGGAAATACAATAACTTGATTCATTACTTGTTTCTTACGCTGCTGCCAAAAGCGTGATTAAGTCACAAAGAGTTCGATTAGGGACACTTGGTAACAAAACCTCAGCTCCATTGACATGGTCTATTTTCAGAGTACATCTAGTGCTTGTGCTCACTGCTACGGCCTCTTCCTCATTCGGCGGTTAATAGCCTGCGCCACCGAACAAAAGTAGCGGAGGAAGAATAGAGGAGGACGAGGGGAAGGTTGTGGGGAGGAAGCCGCTCGCATTCAAGTACCCAGATAATGAAGCAGGAGGAAGGCAGGGTGGTCCGGAGCTGGCGCCCTGGGTGCTGCTCCACACCCCGCTGCGGTTGGGCGCTGCGTGGGTGCTCACCTGTGCGTGCGGCCGGAGGAGCGCCGTGTCCCCATGCATTGCTGCCATCTATTGGGAGCAACCGGCTCGCTCTCACCCCAGTTCCCCTGCGGAGGCGCATTTCGGGAGGAACGTAGGACTTCCAGCCCCTGCTGCTGCGAGTGTGGAGGTGTTGCTGTGCCGTGACCGCCTTGATGTGGGTTCTTCAGCCTGCAGGTTCTAGACCATACCCTGTCTACACACGCTGCTTTCCTTGAAGCTCTGGATTGTGTGTTGGCCCCAGATTGCCCTTCTGGACTCTCAAGTGTTGGCAGCACAGTTTGGACTGAGCATTGCTTGAGAATACTTAGTTTTGTGCCGTAACAGAGCTGAAAGGAGTGACCACGTGGTTATAACAAATATTGCATACACAGACAGTATTGGGGACCAAGCGGTCTTGAATGTGAGTGCTCAAAAAAAACCTGGTCCCTTGCACTGGTTCTGTGATGCTATTTTGGATGGATTTTGAAAAAAAAACCATGGTGTCTGGAAAGAAGCCTGTGGAGCGGGAGAGCGGTGCACGCGTGGTGCGTGTGCTGCTGGCCTGGCAGCATGGCGTGCCGCGGCCGGGAGGTTTAGAGCTGCAGCACGCGGCTATCGGGTTTCTGGAGGTGGTTGTCCGCTCCTTTCTTCTCTGCTGTAATTTAAAGACACTTAGCGCCTTGGATCGGCCCCAAGATGAAATAGGGCGAGCAGGGAATGATACTGCTTGCACGTTCGTCACAACACGAAGCTGATGGAAAAACAGGTTTTGCTGTTAGGTCACATCTCGGTCCAGGTGGAGACTAAGGCACAGCTCTGAGTTCCCTGCCCTGCCTAGTGGGTGCTGCTGGTGCGAGGCAGCGTGGTACTTTGGTTTGCAAAGATCCCTCCAGCTCAAGGGGGGGTTATGGTGACCCAAACACAAGCCTCCCCATCTTGCCGAGAGCATGGCCATTCTCCGAGAGGTGGTCCCAGTCCTTTCCCCTAGACTGGCGACAGGTTGGCTGTCCCCTTTTGTACTGCCCTTGGTGATGGCTGGTTGCAAGATGCTGTCTTTCAGGGGGTGATGGGCACTGCATCAAATGAAACAGATGCTCCTTCCCAGCAAAATCTCTCAGGGACTAGCCAAATATAGCAGCAGCGTTCTGCTCTCTTGCAAAGCAGCTCCATTTAAATTCACAGCTGGTGTGTTTCTACCTCCCCTGTCGCCAGGCAGCTCCTCCAAACCCCTCTCGCTTCTGCCTGAAGGATGTGTGCTCAGGTTGCTGCTCTGGCAGCGTCTGAGGGATGGGGCGCTCGGCTCCAGCCCCGCTCTCTTTGAAGGGGAGAGGGCACTATGTCATCGTCTATCTGCGTCGCGTGGTCCATTAAGAAATATCTCAGAAACCAGAAGTAATTTCTCGCAGGGTTCATTGTGTGCCACCTGCGTATTGTACTCTGCTGGCACATTTCCCTCAGAGCTTGGATAAAAACAAAAAGGGCTTTTATGTTTTATTTCAAAAATGTCTAGAACTGAGTAGGTGAAAAAGACTCCATCTGTAATACAGCACACAGCACTGCTCTGTGGCCTGACTGCGAAATCTGCCCTGCCCGAGAGGGAGAACCCCTGAGCCATATACGGAGAGACTTTTCGTACTGGGAGGGTCTTCTGCTGAAGGCTGTGGGCTCTCCAGACCCCAAAGGTTGGTAGAAAGCAAGAGCTGCTGTCCTGTGCCTAAAGCCTGGCCCTTAGGAAGTGGTTGGTTTCCACCCGATAATGAAGTTTCGCATGCACCGAATGACCTGCTGCCCTGGGCCCCCAAGGAAGGAGCCTCACTGCCTTTCCATGCAGTTTTCTCTTTGTAACGAGCCAGTGTCTGCTAAGCTGGAGATGCAGCTGATTAGGGTGCTAGCTATCGCGTATGTGGTTTCAATCTGGGATGTTGCTGGCCTTCCTCCCGGGAAAGACTCTTTGAACTGAAGCAGCGGTGTGTGGCTCACCACAGCTCTGCTGACACAGGAGCCTTGGAGAGAAGAGGCAGAGAGCAGAGCTGCCTCCCTGCTCCTTTCATGCCGCTATGTTGTGAGGAAGCAGGGACCGCAGAAACACGCTGGGTGGGAGGCTGAGGAGCTCGCTCTCCTCTCAGATACTGCCCAGCTTGGAACAAAAGTGCATGTGGGAGGGGTTGTGTCTTACATGCTCGAGGATGCAAAGGCAAACAGCTTTGTTATAATGTCACCGACCGTGATCGTGGAGTCGATAAGGCGGAGGCAGCTGGCGCTTCACAGAGCAGTGAGGAACATTGTCTAAGGGCGAGGGGGGAAGGAGACCAGGAGTTGGGATGCCAAAGGGCTGATCCTGCTTCAGAAGAAAGTGAGATGCAGTGATTCAACAGGAGAGACTGGGATTCATGCCTCTGGGAAAGGATTTTGATGAACAGTCAGTGGCCAGGCTGCCTGGGTCCTCGTCTGATTCCGAGCACAGCTGTGCATCCCTTTTCCACTCCGCAGGTTGAGGACAGAAGGCTTCCCCTTGAAAAAAGTTTGTGGGGCATCATTAATGAAGTGAACTCCAGTGTTGGAGGGAGAAAATCCACTCTCCATTCTATTTCTTGTGATAATACATTTTTCACTGTGTGGTTAAGACTAGCTTGTCAGTGAGGGTTGTGTTCATCCCATGGAAATAAAAAGGCAAACTGCGTGAACACATGAATGTAAATAGGGTAAAATCAAATTTTCTTGCATGGTCAGCAGTGACAGGTGCTTACCATACCGTATCGCTTCTGTGCGTTGAGGTAGCTGCTGTCCGTCATGGTGTGCATTTCTGTAAGAGCCGGATTGGAAATGGGTCGTGCCTGGGGAGACGAACTTCGCAGTGTTGAACGCTTCGATTTCCTGACACACATTGACACACGTTCGATGCAGAAACTCCTGGCTAGGCTTCTCGTTTAAAAAAAAGGAAAAAGCTGTTGAAGGTGAAGTCTCTTGAAGATGGGTGGTAAACCTCTTGTGTGTGAGAAGGGCCGGATCTGAGCAGCGTGACCTGGGGAGAGACAATGGCTTTCTCTGAGCAGAGGTACTGGGCATTCTGTTGCAAGCACGTGGAACTCAAAATCCTTGTGTTTCTTAAGCAGGAAACATTTACTGAAGAAATAACTTGCAACTACAAACATAAATAGACTCGCACATAGCTTGAGTTCCAGCTTTGTCTTCTTTGTTTACCAGGAATTTGTCAGACAACTGTCTAGGGCTCTAATATAACCCATAGAGACTTCAGGCAGCTACATAATATATTGCAAGAAAAACTTTATGCAAGGCATCTCTGGCCCCCAAATCCACAGCCCGTTCTGGTGCTTCTGGTTTCTAACCATAACTGTGCTGAAAATCTCGCCTTATTTAATAATTTGTGAAGGTACGTTAGCCGCTTTCTGACCCTTCACAGGTCACGCAGAGAATACCCGCTGGTCCGCTGGGCGTGCGCTGTCCTGGGCGTGAATTTCCAGTTCCCTTCCCCTCAAAACCGGCCGTTAGTGCAGCTCACCGAGGCCGCAGACGGTCAGAGAATGAACGTCTGTACGTTTTACATCGTGTCCTTCTGGTGAGGACGCCCGAGCCCAGCCTGTGCCCAGGTCCCTCTGTTAGAGGCATCCCTAGGGTGTGTTGTAGTGCTGCTGGCTTGCAGCCACCCGCTCCAGCCTCCCCAGGGCGAGTGACCACTTGTGCTGTAATGAGAAGGGACCTTTTGCCGTGCAGGTAAAGACCCTGCAGATGAATTTGGGGCGGGAGGGGGTTGCCTGGGTGCTGGGGCTGGTGCTGCCTTTGCAGGCTGCAGTGTGTAACAAGTGCAGCTCTATTCAGCCGCTTTAATGAGGAAGCTGAGGCTAAAAAGCTGCCGGGGGGATGGGAAGGCAGGCACCAGTCTGGCAAATCCTTTGAACAGTTTGGACCAGCAACCGAAATGTATTTAACCGTTAGATATGAAACTCCAGCCTTTCTTCCCCCCCTCCCCCTTTTCAATTAACAGTTGGTCCCCAGGCTGACAGCCTGCTGATTCACTCACAGCGGCCGTACAGCTGATGCTTCACAAAGTCCCTGTGTTAATCTAATCCCTAAATAGCTCTGGTCTCCATCACAGTCGCAGCGGCGATTTCGGTTCCAAATTGTAATTTTATTCTCGTAGCCTCTGAAAAGTCAAAAGGTTCCTGGAGGCGTTGCCTGCCTGGTGGGCAGCTCGGGGGGAAAAGGGCTATTGTAAACCCAATTTAACATGCCCTTGGCTATGGACGGGGCATGACCCGGAGCCAGCCGAAGTCAGAGAGGCTTTCCGAGAGCTCGGAGTGGGCTTTCGGAGCAGGGCTGTCGCAGGCTATTCTCAGTGTCTGCCTGTATATTTAGATGAGATTCTGTGCCTCTGTGAGGGCCTTTCACTGCTGCTCAGAACCAGAGGAGCGGAACAACTCCGCGTTCTTTGCATCCTTGCCCAAATTTGCACTTTTATTCCTGGAAGCCATGCTGAGGTGCAGAGCCGGTGTGAAGGGAATGAGTTTGCAGATTTTGCTGTGTGAGCTGGCTGCCTGGTGGCATTGTACGCTAAAATTACCAAAACTCCTGGCTATTTTTAGAACTAGAGCATTCTCAAAAGCTTCCTGCCTTGGTTTCCCTACCTCCCCCCACTATTGTTCCCTACTGTGGGCCATGCTGTTGCTCCAGGAACAGCCCCCCAAGCAAACCTGCCCCAAGGAAAAGATTCAACCTCTGTGGCATGGACTCCTGAATCCCGCTGTGGCACCCGTTCCTCTGTTAGCTGGCTGCTAACTGCTGTTAATTAGCTCACCCTCATCTTAGAGCTGTAGGAGATTTTAGGTACCCTGAATCCAGGCCGTGGTGAGCGTTTCCAAGTGAGACCATTCTTCCTGCCTGTGATCTCTGGAAAAGATCTCAGCAGTTTTCACTCATTATGCCAGCCCCCTTCCTCTCTCCTGGACCCTGTCTGGTTGGCAGGAGGCTTCCAGCTTAGCTCTGCAATCCCTCAAAATAAACCTGCAAATACCTGTCCTACACCGGGAGAAGCTCTCCAGGAGCAGAGACAGTCTCAGCTGAGAAACTGGGAGCCTCCTGGTATAAGATTGCTAAAAGCTTTTCAAAGCTTTGGTAAGCTCTTTGGATTAGCTCTTCGGTAGCTATCACAGCGGTCACCGTGGAGCAGTTGTCTTGATCGGGGGCAGGCTGGACACCAGCCAAAGGGTCCCGTAACCCCACTGATAGCTCCCTGCTATAGCAGTCGGCAACGTCAGAGGTTTCCAAGCCCTGCCACTGGGTGGAAAGCATGGTTACTGCGGTGAGGACGGGGCGTATTTGCAGGGAGGGTGGGAGCTTCCAAACGAATGGGCCAAAACGTAGAAGAGGGAGGATAAAAATGATGGTAAAATCTATCTGGTCCTTCAGCCTGTCTTCCTGAGTAATGCAGGTTGGCTTCCAGTTTCCTCAGGCTTTGTTCAGCCATGTCTTAAATATCACAAGAGATTAAGCTTCAAATTACTCGTGTAGCTTGTCCAGCCAGGTCTTACATGTTTAGATCTCCACTGAGCGATTAGGGAGTGGCTGGATGCTGCCGTGACGCGTACGGGGGTCCCGGCCGTGCTGGCTGGAGACACCCACCCGGGTCCCTTCAGTGGGAAGGCAGCTGGCAGGAAACGGGCCCCTTCCTCAGGGTACGAATAAGTATTTCCTTGAGCGCAGGGATTAACAAAGCCTGGTTTCCAGCCGTGCTGGCTGGAGACACCCACCCGGGTCCCTTCAGTGGGAAGGCAGCTGGCAGGAAACGGGCCCCTTCCTCAGGGTACGAATAAGTATTTCCTTGAGCGCAGGGATTAACAAAGCCTGGTTTCCCACCGATTTGTGCTTGTAGGCAATTGTTAATTGCGATTGAAGCTTTTCCCACAACTGGGGCATGAGACATCTCCCTTCCCCCTTCTTCCCCCATGGAGTCTCTGGTATCCAGTGAGGAGTGATGGGATGCTGCAGGTTTTGAGTGGGGTGGGGTTTAGTTGTCTCCCACCAACTGTCCTTTGTCCCAGCTCGCAGAGCTGCAGTGGCGGGGGGGTACCTGCGTGTGAACCCACAGACAGCACTGAGGAGTGATGGGATGCTGCAGGTTTTGAGTGGGGTGGGGTTTAGTTGTCTCCCACCAACTGTCCTTTGTCCCAGCTCGCAGAGCTGCAGTGGCGGGGGCTCCCTGGGCCTCCACCGACTGCAGCCGAAGGTGCCCAGGGAGTGAAACCAGTCAGGAATGCGACGCGCCCCCACACACAGCGTGTACGTAGAAATGTCACCTGGTTCCAGCACGTTAAAATTACTAAGGGTGGGTCTGAAAATCATGGCAGACTTCATTGGGTTTGAGTTAACGTCGTGGTTTGGGTTTTGTGTTTTCTTCCCTACTTTGTGGTGGATTTTTGGTTTATGCAGAGCCTGGTCTTCAGTTTTTGGATGGAAAGCATGCAAGATTAAATTCTGCTCGTCTTGAAATGAGGACTGTGGGCATTATCCTGCCTTTGTGAGTACAGGCAGAGCAGGACCAAAGTCCTGATGTTTGTTTTACCGTCTAGCTGAGGCATTACTTTCTCAATACTGGCCATTTGCTTGTGGATCAGCCTTAAAGTCTCTGTGTTGGTTTCCCAATTGCTACATGGGAATAAAAAAAATCTGCTTTGTTAAAATTAAACCTGTGAGCTAAGACAATGGAGTTTCCCAGGCAAAGACCCTTGTTGAGGTGTTTGTGATGGACAAAGCTGCTGTGCTGGGAGATGTAAGTTAGAAATCCCCGGTCAAATCTTGCTGGCTTGAACTGGGGCGAGTTCCCAGTTCATACAAGGCTTTAAGATGCTTATTCTAATGGCTGCACAATAGATAAGTGACAATTAGAAAAGACAATCAATTTGTGGCTGCTCCGGTTTTAGTTTCCATCTGATGCAACTGCAATCTGGGAGACGAATCTTAATTTAGGACTACAAAGGGATTGTTCTCTCAGAAGATAACACGCCGCCGGCCGGGCTCTTATCTTCCGTGAAAATTGATTGTCCCGTTCAGTGATGTCTCTATTTTCCCATAGCTGGTTCAGAAGGAGCTGCTGAAAAGTGAACTAAGTCGAAGTGGTGGGTGCTGTGGTTGTGGCTGTGAGGACCGTTCGTTATCCCACCTCTCCTCCCTTCACCTTTGCAGGCTCCCTGAAACTCACCTGTTTGCCCCCGCATGAGACAGGAGTTTTGAAACTGGTCTGGAAAATCTGCTGAAAAAGACAAGAGCCTGTTTTGCAGATGTGGTCACTGGAGCTGTGATCTCTTCTGTATTGCTGCGTGCCCAGTCAGGGAGCGGGTGGAGGGGATGTCTCCCATGGTGCGCACATAAAGCCTCCCTG
The DNA here is from genome assembly GCF_000710305.1 of Buceros rhinoceros silvestris. Classification (NCBI taxonomy): domain Eukaryota; kingdom Metazoa; phylum Chordata; class Aves; order Bucerotiformes; family Bucerotidae; genus Buceros; species Buceros rhinoceros. The sequence continues at coordinate 27,781 of NW_010398386.1, forward strand.
GAGGTAGGGGACAGCCTTGGATTAGCTCCTTCGTTGTCACCCCTAGCGTCCTTCATCCTTCTCCCTCTCATTTGGTCCACTCCCGAGATTCCCGTTTCTTTCCTTCACTTGCATTCCCAGACCTGTGACTGATAATGCTGTCTCCTTTCTCTTCTCCTAATAAATGGTTCAAAACAGGTCTTCTGACTAAGCTAAAAAATGAGGTTCTTCGCTGTTCTGGTTAACACACTAGTGAGAAGCTTGGAGCAGCTGTCAGATATTTATGCAAGCCCTTTTCCTCTTCTATTTTAAGTTCAGTTTTGATCAAAAAAGAAGGTGGGGGGAGAGAACGGGGGGGCGGGCAAATCAGCTTGGAAACCACCATACATTATTCCAAACTCCCTGCTGCTTTTTCCTGCTCGTTGCAGAAGTAGGTGTGAAAAAGAAGGTGGGGGGAGAGAACGGGGGGGAGGGAAAATCAGCTTGGAAACCACCATACATTATTCCAAACTCCCTGCTGCTTTTTCCTGCTCGTTGCAGAAGTAGGTGTGAGGTGTAGCGAGGGAACGCCCTGTTCGAACCGGACCTGCTGAAGGAAACAGCAGACAGAGGACCGGAGGTGCTGACTGGCTTCTCCACAAACCCCAGCCTTGCTCGCTGCCCAAACCGTGCTGTGGAGTTAATCATCATCTCCCTTGGAGGCCAACCCGCAGCAACTTCAGCCAGACAATACACACCCCTCTTCACAGCCCTTCTTACTCAGCAGCGTGCGGGGTTTAGCATCCAAAGCAGCAGATGGGGAGGGCGGCAGCAGAGCAGGGCTGGGAACAAGCTGTTCGGGGCCTGTTTCCGCTCGGATTTAACCTCCCTTCTGAACTGGAAGGAACGCTCCGCTCAGCCCCAGCTCGGGACGCTCCCGTGGCTTGGGGTCGGGGGGAGGACTTTGCAGGGGTGAAGCGCGGCAAGGAAAGCCGCACCATTGCTCCTGGTGCAGGCTCGGAGAGGAGAGCGATGGATGGAGCTGCCTTTCCCTCCAGAGAGCTAATACAGATTAAATCGGGACGTTTCCGAGGGCAGTAAAGCGCCACCATTGTGGTTTTCATGGTGGGGGATATAATTTCTTTTAAGACTATCGCTGAGCCAGAGGTTTTTATCAGGAGCCCTAAAAGGGGAGGAATGGCTGGTCCCTGATGTGGAGCCTCAGAGGGAAGATGGACAACGTCCCTGGTTGTCTTCTAAAACCCCGGGTGTATGTGTGCGCTGTGACAAGCAGGTATCTCGTACGGGTCTTTCAGGGCGGGCACGGGGACAAGAAGCAGCCGGTGGCCTGCGCTTCCCCAGCCACAGTCCAGCAGGTACAGTGACTTGGGGGGACCTCCCGCCTCTGCAGTTCTGGGTGGCACCAGCTGCAAGTCAGCCTCTGGCACTGAGACCGGAGGCCGTAATCCCTGCGGGAGTGTCGCTCTTGCCTCTCCTTGCTTTGAGTTGTGCTCTGCGCCGATCTGACGGGGCACGGGCTTATTCAGGCCCTGGCAGTTGGTAGCTTTACCCAGAGAATAACCGTTCTGGCTTCTGAAAAATCACGGGGAAAGAATGATTCTGCTGTGAAATGTTCTTGTCAGTATGGTAACCGGAATATTGAATATACTAACTTCAGGATCTGTGACTTGTTGTGGTAATAAAAAGAAAAAATACAAAATGACAGTCTTGCAAAACAAATTCCCGTAACTATTGGCTAGAAAAGTTTCAAGAGACATTCTCAAGAGTGGAGTGAGGAGCCTGCCATGGCATTCCCTTTGGGTTTTTTAAAGAACTGCTGTGCAAATTGAAATGTGTGTTGCTGGCTGATTCCTGCCTGCCTCGTTTCACACCTAGTGCTGAGGTCACCCTGCAAGAGGCAGAGCAGAGAACGCGTTGCCTGTCTGTGCACAGGGGAAAGATCTTCCCAAGGATCCTTCCACAGCACACAAAAAACGTAAATTCATGATGCACGAAGGCTCTGGCCATAGATCTTGCAAAGAAATGCTTGGCAGCTTGAGAGAATAGCTGGGTTTATTTTAACCTTTAAGAATGACACCAATTTCACAGCTGTTAATGCTATGTGGCTCCTACGCTTTCCAATGCAAATTGCGCACGAAGGGCTAATGCATTTTGATGAGGGGGGGAGAGGCAGAATCTCCATATTAATGTGCCAATATCTTTGTTCTGAAGTGTTTAATTTTATGCTTTAATGAGAGATCCTCTTTCTGGTTAAGGCAAGCCTTTGCAAGAAACTATTTAGATATTTGCTAGTGTCATCAGGCTCTGGAGCAGGGGGAGGGAAACGCTGCGTGTGGGGCGTGTCTCTGTGGCCACGAGTGCTGCGCTGGGAGTCCCACGTAGACGAGGGAGTCCCTGAGCAAAGGTCTTACCCAGAGACCCCCAAAATCAGCTTTGGGATTAACTCTTGCTGCAATCAAAAGAACTGGGGGGTTTGGATCAGCGGGCTGGTGAACTGCTGGCTGCAGGCTGGGCAGGAGTGTGACGAGTGCCCAACCACTCTAAAATCTGGGAGGATTCCTCCATCTCTTCATCTGTGCCAGCACCTCTCAGCTCTGGTTGTTTTTACTTCAGGTGAACGGTGTGCAGAACCTGCCATTCCGCCTCCATGGGCATCCTCCAAAACACACCGCTCAGCGGCATGGTGCGGGGGAGCCTGCCACGGCATATCGCCCTCTGTAAACCCAACTTCTTCGCCTCACGGGCCACGTCCTGCTGCTGTCACTCCTCTTGGCTGCTGCTTGAGGGCTGGGACTGGGACTGGCACGTCTACCTGCGTGGAGGGAGGATTAGAAAACCTCTGACTCTGTTTTGCAGGTCCAAACGCAGTCCGAGCCAGCGATACCCGTGTTTGGTGAGGTGCAGTAAAGCTGTCAGCCTGCCACAGCAGTGCCTTTAAAGGACTCTCCCACTGCCTGGATCAGACCAAGGTACCAGGAACCGAGTGCTGAAAGTTCTTTATGTATCTGATCTGTGATGCACGTTTGGTTTTAATCAAAATCCCATTGAAACAGGCAGGATTCAGAGCACAGGACTACAAGAAATGCCAGGTTATTATTAGTAACCGCTGCTCATCGTGCACTGAATTTACAAGATGCAAAACAATCTCAGCAGAATATGCTCACATACATAAATCCTTCTATTAAAAAAAATCAAATTGTGGGAAGTGAATAAATCATGTAGTGCAGTAATGTGAGAAGACTTTTCACTTGCCTTCGTTTGTGTTTCCGATTAACTCAAACACCGGAGAAGACAATAGTCGCAACCTTACGCTGGCCATTAAACAATTGAGCTTTACACACACAGCGGTCGCGACACAACGAAACCATCCTGACTTTTTGCATATAAGCCAGAGGTATTAAATCCCTTTGTTTAATAAGAGGGTTCTGAGCAGGTTTTTTTGTTGTTGTTGTTGCCAGGTTTATGGAGCGGAGGCCAAAGCCTGCAGACGGATCCAAATGGCTTTGTTGGGGCAGACACCCAGGTAACTCTTAAATTGTATCCTGCCTTTTGGAACAAGTTCTGACATCACTTGCACCGGTGCAGCCAGGGTTGTTCATTTGGGCTAAGCAAATTAAAAGGCTCTGCTTAGCCTCTCCCTTACTTTGCTTTTATACTGTCAGTGTAATTGAAGCTACTGCTGGTTTATAACTCTTCGACGGGGGATCGCATCCAGACAGCGTGTAGTGACGCATCAGAACAATGGCGCAGATGAAGGGCTAATATTGGATTCGTGGTTAGACTAATGTACACCTGCCGAGGATCTGGTCCAGCGAGCTGCGCGCCGGCGGCTGGCGAGCCCACAAGGCCCCGAGACACGCAGGTTTGAGCCTTACAGCACACCGAGCGTTCCCCTGGATGTCCAGCACAGCTCAGAGCTGCGGTGAGGAGGGAGCCTGGCTGGCCATGGGTCCTGCTGCGTGCCAGCCTGC
>NW_010398386.1:31804-32169 GCF_000710305.1 Buceros rhinoceros silvestris
TGGCGATGGGTCCGGCGGCGTGCCAGCCTGCCCCGTCCCCACGCTGCTGCTCCGTGGCGGCTCTCTCCAGCCACCCCTGCTGCATGTTAAGAGAGTTAAGTGCAGCGTGTCAACCGGCCGAGCCGCGAGGAAAGGGTGGGGTGGCTGCGTACGTGTGTGCCAAAGTGTCGCCGCCACCAGAGGAGGTTCGTTTGCTTGGAAGGAGCAGACGTGCAGGGACGAACCAGCGGAGCGTTGCTAACTCCCGAGGTGATGCAGTTGCTCACGTCCCTCCGGAGCGGAGCGAATGGAGGGGTCCTGTGCTGGGGAAGGGGGCTGAAAGGTGGGCAGGGATCCAGTTACACAATGGCGGGGGGGGCCCCGCA
>NW_010398386.1:32343-35096 GCF_000710305.1 Buceros rhinoceros silvestris
CTTTCCCTTATCTTCTTTTTTTTTTCCCCTATATTTCTTGATGAGGTTGGACAAAAATCTTAACACCTTGGGAACAGCTTGAGAGCAGTAGAATAGGGGTACTGCTCTGTGGGAGAGGATCTCTGGAATGGGGATGGAAAGAAGGGGATGGGTCGCTCAGGGCTCACAGTGCCTTTCCTTCCACAGCCAGGGAACAAACCCTTCTACTTCAGGGCAGCGCTTAACCTGTAAAGGAAGCTACGGGGAAAATACTTCCAGCCGGGTGTGCAGAGCCCATAATAAATAGTGGATCTTCTGCAGTTTTATTTTGGGGTTTTTTTTTCTTTTCTGGTGAGATCTCTTGGGCATAGGCCAGCTATTAACTGCAGGCAGGAGGACGGAAGATTTTTAGGGACAATTTTAACCCACAATGGGTATTCTTGTGTCCCTAAACTTCTGAGAGTGGGCCAGGTCAGGTTCTTAAAGGCATGACCCTATAATGGGCAGACCGCCGGTTTTTGAAGAGTCCAGGAGTTCCTGCGCTGGTTGTTTCTTTTTCCGTCTCAAAGCTTGAGTACAAGAGAGAAGCCAGGCTCCTCTGCCACCATCCCGCGGGCGCAGGATGGAAGTTATGGGGGGATTTTGCACTACTTGTGGCCTTCAGTATACAAAATAAGTAACACAGCTATGCTCTGGTACCGAAGGACTCGAATATCTCATGCAGAAATTTGCTTGTACAAGTCTCTTGCCAAATTTGTCAGCAGCTCAGTAGGGGTGCTTCACTCCTGAATTCGTCTTCCCACTTTCTTAGAGCAGTGTCATGGTGCCCGTTCCCAGTCCCAAACCGAGCCTCATCTTACAGCTGATCCCCTGTTCTTGCTGTTTGTAATTAAAACAGGTTGCTTCGAAAATGTGAGCAGGGACAAATGCTAAATCTGTCCCCAAAGGAGTAAATCATCAGCCCTGGAATAACGCTATGAGAAAGAACAGAAAATGTGCTGGAGGAATTTTGGTATCTATAGGAGCTATTGCTACTGATTTCTCCTTCCCCTTGGACTGGGATCAGGCTGTATACGTGCTCAGAGGGCCAGGACAACCTGTTTTGTTTTGCAAACTACTTATGGTTCGGATTGAAGCATTAAAAAAGACAAGTAGGAATGTTCACCTTGGGGGTGAAGGGGTGGAGAAATCGGGCTTTGAGTTTGAAATTCAATTTTGTGGCAAATGCAACGCTTCCACTCCAAATAGGACTTAGATCGAACGGTGATTCATCCCCCATTGAAGTCAATGCCAGAGTTGCTTTTGATTTAATCAGAATCAAACCCTGTGGGATTATTCTCACTTGCGAACTGGACCGGTCCTATTAAGCAGAGAAACCACAGCGCTTTTGCAGGGCTGTTGCTTGCTTTTTTTTTAATTTCTTTTTTTTTTTTTATTATTTAATGAAATTGGCTCAGTGTCCCAAAACTGAGACGAAACCCGAAACCCTTCTGTTTCAGTGCTGTTTGAATGTTCTTGGAACATCTGGCACAGCTGTTATTTTGACCCCAAGGCAGGAGTACAACCTCGCTCCTGTTCCTAGTCCAAGTGGAGCTGACACCAAATATGCCAACGCGACCGGGGCTGCGCAGCCCGATCGGAGCTGTCAGCTCCTTCTCGGAAGGAATCGGAGCCCAGGGATGGAGTGAGGAACAAGAGCGGTCCCGTCGTCAGGGTCAGAGCTGTCAAACACACGCAAAAAAAAAAAAAAAGACAGGGCTGAGGGAAAGCAGTGGGCACTGTTTCTGGAGCTCTGCTGAGGAAGAGGCTACTTCTGATTTTCTTTAAATTGCTTCCTGATTGACTTGTAAACTTAGCTGCCCGTAAACCTGAATGAATGTCCACAGGACGAGGGTTTTTTGCACGTCCACTTTAATGAGATTTGTAGAATTCATTCACCCGGTCGGAACTTCTGGACATGGACGGGTCTGTGAGTCTCTTCCAGCTGTGTTTCCTTGCCTGGCACCCCAGAGAGGAGAGGATTTTTCCTTTGACAGAAAAGATCGTGGGGATCTGAGTGAGTCAAAAAGCAGCTATCTCGTCTCTGATCAGTGACACCTGATAACTAGATCTTTCGTACTCTAAGCTGCAGGAACTTGTAACTTTTTATCTATAAATCTTTCTCCATGCACCTTCCCGATTTCCTTTCAGCTCTGAGGCTTGATGCTGCTGCTTACACTTTCATCCCTTAAATACTCAGAGCTTTAAACTGTCGCTGGTGTACAGGAGAATCAGTTCTCCCGTGTGTTAATCCTCATTATGTGCCTATTAAAATGAAGATTAAATCAAGCATTAGGGTGCCTCCTCCCGTTATGAAATCTGAAAAACAGGATGGGATTGAATCGGGGCAGGGTGGGGGGGGAACCACCAAACACCTAAAAAATTGTTCCTTGAGCTTCGGTGGGAAGCAGTGGAAGCCAGGCTGTGCTGAAGTGTGCGGTCTGCACGGGTGATTTTTTTCAGGTGGTTGTGCAGGTGAGGGGAAGGGAAGGAGCGCAGCGTGCGGAGAGTGAGGTTTTAGGCACCGAGAGGGCATTTGCATGTGCCTACGTGAGGCGTAGTGTGTTTGTACCCGGGTTTGGTGTTGCACACACGTGCTTTGGCAGGCGAGAGGCGATGCCTCCCGTCTGCACGCACGCAGGTACGTCCTCCTCGCCTTTCTGGGGGGCTGGGGGCAGGTGCTGAGCTGACCCGCTGCGCGAAGGCTCGCTGCCACACCCCGGTGGACGTGGCGC
>NW_010398386.1:35286-35704 GCF_000710305.1 Buceros rhinoceros silvestris
ACCCTGGGATAACTGCTAAGCGGATGGGAAAATATCTTTTCTTAAAGGGCAGGTGATGTTTTTGGGGTGGGGGAAGATTTAGGGCTGCCCTGTCATTTCCTCGAGCTCAATTATCCGTAGGAAGTCCCCCCCCTCCCTTTCCCACCGCCTCCCCAAAGATTAACTTTTTGGTTATTGTTGTTTGGCAGGTACTTTTAATTGGCTGGAAAATATTCTTCCTGTGAAGTTGCAGTTTTCTGGGGCTTGAATGAGTCCAGTCTGCCATTGGCTCTGCCCAGCGCCTCCCGATTGGCTCGGCAGCCCGCGGGGGGACCGATAAGGGCGGCTATAAAAGCCCTCGGCGCTGCTCCTGGTCCCCCAGCGAGCAGGAGCCAGAGGGGCCAGGAAGAGCACAGCTGCGGCACGTGCACGGGTCTCG
>NW_010398386.1:35841-46840 GCF_000710305.1 Buceros rhinoceros silvestris
GCCCGGCTGCGGCACGTCCCCGAGCCTCGGCAGACTCCTTTCTCTCTCCCCGGGAGCGCGTATCCAGATCCACATCTTTGCTCAAGCCGAAGTGGAAGAGGAGAGACACACACACACACACCAAAAAAAAAAAACAAAAAAAAAAAACCACCCAAAAAACCACACTTAGTGGAAACTTGTCAGAGAATGCTCCTAAAGTCTGGTTTTCTCCTGCTGCTGGTGATCAGTGCATCTGCATCCTATGAAGCTGAACAGAATGACTCTGTGAGCCCCAGGAAACCCAGGGTTGCAGCCCAGAACTCAGGTAACACCCAGCAAGGAGGGCTTTGAGCCTGAGCCCTGATGTGTTAAACTGTTTCAGATATTCTCTACTGCTGATTTTCCTTTTTTTTACCCTTTCTTCTTTTTTCTTTCTTTCTTTTTTTTTTTCTTATAAACTTAATGGCTGGTAGGAACAAATATTAATGTAAGGGTCTGCTTCAGGAGGATATTGCTGCATAGCTGGAGAAGGAATCTTCTCCGTTCAGGAGCTGGATCAGGGAACCGGTGTGTGCTCTGCTTGCAGGATGCAATCCGTTCTCTCTCCTCCTCCCCCATCTACTAAATGAGTTCCATGTACTTTTTTTTTTTCCCCTGCCTGCATGTATCTTTCTCTCTTCTCCAATTGCAGTCATACTTTGGTGTTAAATTCCTTGCTTTTTAGGAAGTTGATAAAATCCGTGGAAATTTGACTGAACCATTGTTCTGCCAAACATCTGCCTGTTCAGAGAGGGGGAGAGAGATGTGACTTTGAAGAATGCAGTAACCTAGAAACTCACCACTGCCAGCATTTATTTTCCAAACCTGATTGCTATCAGTTAGATGGCACCGTAAAAATACAGTTGTGACATTTAGCAAACTTGCTTTTACAATGGATAAAAAAATCGCTGGCAAGTCAGCTCTGGATGTCTCTACTTTGTGCACTAGAGATGCTTAGATAAGTTGGACACATTGTCTTGAACAATGGAAATTAAAAATCTGTCTTCTCATGTACTGAAAAGATATTAGGTCTCTAATTTGGAGCTCATTAACAGATGTCTTATTTTAGATCTGCAAGGCTCTGCAGCATTATACCAGGGTGTTTGCTCAATTTCCTTTTGTATTTGGTTGCTATAGAAACATGGGGGCTCACTATTGCACCGTGCCTAAAACAATAAAAGCTTAATGCATATGAAGTCGCTGAGAGCAAAGTTCTAATTTGAACCTGTGGAAACGTAATTATGGGAATGACTCGTGCGATGGTGAGGTTACGAACTGGGGAGAGGATGATCTTACCAAATATTTCTCCCTTCAGGCACGTAAGCGAGAGCGGAGAATGAGGAGGGGTTAATTGGGGGATTTTTTTAAGTATTTTTTTATCTCCTCTCCTCTGTAAAGATCCTGGTTATATGGAGATGTCTCTAAACTACAAGTTAGCTCTTAATAAGGTGTGTTCGCTGCCACGAAATGCAAATCCTCACTTTGCCCACACCTAGGGTCTTGATGGGAGACGCTGGGTTTGCATTTCTTCCTAAAGAATGTCTCGTAACATGATCTGCAAAAGTAATGAATATGCCTTGCACAGACACACGAGGGGACAGATGTTCAGCTCACCAAAAAAGGTTAATCCCTACTAATTTCAGGGCAATCATGTGGCAATACTGCTGATTCATTGTTAAAATGCATAGTGTCTGCACTGAAAAAGATGGGATGACATGGATACCCTCCTGTTCAGCCTAACTGCTGCCTCAACGATTTTAATTATACATGGTCAGCTCCATTACCTTAACTTTCTCTGCCCAAGTGTCCCTTCTCTTTGTGATTCTTCAGCAATATGACCTTTCTTGGCTGTGCCTGCAAGCTGCTGGGTACCAGGTCAGTATGGAGCACCAAGCTGCTCCTTCCAGTCCTTTGGAGTACCAGCGATTGACGCCCAAACTAAACTCCTATTTCTAGACAGCTCACGCCTTTGAGAGAAGCGCAGGTACCTCCAGCCTAGCAGAAGCAGCGCGCCCTCGCAGCGAGGGCACATTTCACAACAGCTTCTTGGCAGTTGCTGACACCTCAGTCTCATGTTCAAATGAGGTTTGTGAGCCAGATGCTGCCAAGCTGCTCTGACCTCCCTTTGGTCTAAGAGCATGGAGAAGACCTCACCGCCCGGTGAGGCTCTTCATCCTCACTCCTTCTGCTTTCTCCAGGGGGACTGAACAAAGCTGTGAGTGTGTGCCATCAGAACAGGGTCTCCATCTAGCCAAAGACTATCAGATGTTGCCCCTCTTTTAAACCATACATGACTGCTGGAAGGGTTTGGTAGTTGCGCTTTCCATTCCTTGATTTGCTGGTGATCTGCTGCGTGGCCTCAGTCAGTAACTCCCTTTGGCCTCTGCGTTACCTCTCCTCCGGTCCCCGAAAGCAATAAAGCTACTGCTGAGCTGCAGTTGAGCATGACTTGCCTCTGTGCTGGAGAAGGGCTTTATAGCGTGGGGCATCAGGGAGCAACACGCGTGTGTAACGTTGTGCCTGTCCCTCTCTCTGCAGCCGAGGTGGTTCGCTGCCTGAACAGTGCCCTCCAGGTGGGCTGCGGGGCCTTCGCCTGCCTGGAGAACTCCACGTGTGACACGGATGGCATGTACGACATCTGCAAGTCCTTCCTCTACAGCGCTGCTAAATTTGACACTCAGGTACGGTACGAGTATAAAGGGGACAAGAATAATACCTCGCCGTTAGAGCTCCTTTTTCTTGCTCTGATTCAATAAAGTACTTTTACAAGTCCTGCAGCACAGAAGCACGTGCTTAAATGCTTTGCTGAATAGATGGATGCCTTAACTTCCCTGTCCTCGTGGAGATGGGTCTGTGCAGGCTTAACTCTTCCTTTCTTGCAGCTCTTCCTGCTGCCTAGCTTCTCCTCTGACCTGTGAGTTTGGGTTTTGGCTACAAATGCAGCCGTCAGGGCTATTTTCTACAGGACATTTTCCAAATAGTGTATGCTGTGTGTGAGGACTTGGCAAGGAGCGCTTTGTGGGGCGGAGAGCTGAGTTTCCTCTTCAGGAGGAAATGTAAACGTCCTAACAAAGTAAGTCTTCTGACTGTGTGACCGGCACAGGGCTGGGGTTTGAATTGGAAGCCTTTAGGTCTGCGAACACGCAGCCACATCAGCCTCTCTGGAGCTGCAGCCCCTCACAGCAGAATGAATAGAGTAACATCAGAGGACCGTGGCTCTGCCAAGGGCCCTTCTCCTTCGTGCTTTCTTCCCAAGATGCTCACATCCGCTTCTTCCTTGTGCCCTCGCTCCCGAGGACAAACTTGAAAGCTCTTAAAGCATCCTGAGATCTGGTGAACCAGATGTGTTAAACCGCTGGTATGCAGCGAGCGGTCCAGCCCCCTCTCTGGTGCTGGCACTTTTGGGTCTGTTCACGCAAAGTCTTCCATTGCTTGAATCTTTCGGGACCAGGAGCTGGCTGTTCTTTCTGGGCCGTGTCCCGAGTGAAGCTGCTGTGAATGGTAACCATGCAGTAATCGTTACAGTTAATAATAATGGTTAGCATTTAGGGTCCGGTTCCCTGCTGGGACCCCCAGCAGGTCTGGAATTGCAGCAAGGGTCATTAATAGCAGCCGGCGTGTCTCTTAATACATCCCTCTGTATGAAATCTGTTGCAGTTTAAGGTTTTCCTTCTGTTTCCAGGGAAAAGCTTTTGTGAAAGAAAGCTTGAAATGCATTGCCAATGGGGTCACGTCCAAGGTGTTCCTTGCCATCCGGAGGTGCTCCACGTTCCAAAGAATGATCTCCGAAGTGCAGGAGGAGTGCTACAGCAAGCTGGACATGTGCGGCATTGCGAAACGAAATCCCGAAGCCATCACGGAGGTTGTCCAGCTTCCGAATCAGTTCTCAAACCGGTACGTGGAGCTTTCCTCAGCTGAAATGATCCGATGCAAAACTGTGACGCACAGAAAAGGAAATGAGAGGAGCCAAGCTGAATAACTTCTCACAAATCCTCATATAGCATAGCCTGGTCATGCTCTGCCTTCTCAAGGATGGTGAAGTTTTACCAGCATTCTCCTGATCCTCTTTTTGGTAAATAGACTTACAAGCATCTCCAGGGGAGAATCCTAAAACAGATGTAGACTAATGTAGACATACATTACTTCAGCGCTCAGGGTTCATTTAAATGGTAATTCTTTTGGTTTGAGTGCAGCAGAGTGGTAAAGAGAGCTTTGAAATACCAAACCAGTCTGATTAATAGAGCTGCTCTGGCACACCGAGCACTTCAGAGCTGCCCAACCTGTGGCGGCTTCATTCACTCCTTCAGACTGCAGCCGTCCTCTTCATCGGGTGTATGTGGCACCCAGCGAATGAGGCCTTGCCCTTGGACTTACCGTGGCCGTATGAAGAGCTGGGAAAGCTTAAGGGGAACCAGGGAGCATGCTCCTCTGTAACCTTGTTCTCCTGTGATCCAGTAGATCATACTTCTAGGGGTCACCTGGTCTCTTCACCCCTGTTCCTTCCTGGTAGCAAAGGCTGCCTGCAGAAATGGGCACGTCACGCTGCTCTCCAGTGCCTTTATCTGAGCACACGACTGCCCTGTCCCCATCCTCCAAGGACAAGGGACAGAGAGAGGCTTCAGGGAGCTGCTGCAGTCTGCACAGTCACGCTGCAAGGGCAGGGATTTCTTCCTCTAAATCCTGGAACAATCAGTGCCGAGTCTTGTGATTGGGATAAAAGGGATCTTTTTGAACAGTTTGGGTAAATATGCTCTAGAATTTGAGTGCAAACAGACCAAGCTGCAATTTCACATGACTGGCTGTGGCAAATGCTACAGCTCCTCTGGGGTGGCTGATCCAGAAGCCTCTTTGGCTTGATCTAGAAGCATCTTAAGCCTCCAGCCCTATCCTAGGACAGGTACGCAAGTGATTTACAGATGTTGCATCTCTGACCAGCATAGATTTATTATAGAAAGCTCTATTGTAGGTATTATAAACAGAAAAATATACTTGTGGAAAGATGAAAATTATACTTGTGTGTCTTTGCCCCAAGAAGCAAATTCGGAAGATGTTTGCTTCAGCGTTCCCCCGAGGGCTAGGACGAGGAGCAAGCAGTGCTGAGGCTTCAGTGTTTCCCAGGCTGAAAGAGCAGCTCAGGTCACTACGATGGATCGCAGGGTCCAGCAGCCCGTGGTGGGGCTGTAGGAGCGTTGGGGTGAAGGGGAGACGTGTGGACACTTGAGCAGGGGAGGATGCAGTGGCAGCAGCAGCGGTGTTACACGTGTTGGGGATGTTCCTCTCTGAAGGACCCAGCCTGATCCGGAGCTGCTGTCTTCCCAACGCGGAGGGAACTCCTCCCCCACAGCCGCCAACCCTTCTCGAAGCCAAAGGATATTATGACATGTTGAGTAACAAAAGCAGCAGGATTTCCCAGCTAATAGTTTACACTGAGGTCTCCTAAAGCATCCTGCTTTCCCAGCCCCTGTCCCAACATAGCCACAGAATAAGAATGTGCCAGTTGGCCTGGGACACTGAGAGGAAGTAGTTAAAGGTCATAGCATCTTCCTGTGATTTAATCTCGTGGCAGGAGCGGGAGGAGAGGAAAGCCTCGTTGCCTGTGCTTGCAGTTGAGCTGCTGAAAGGCACTTGTGAGCTGTTTGATTGCAGCTCCAGCCTTGGAAACCACCAAGCTGTATTTGTCTGCAGGAGGGGTGGGCAGCGCAGGAGAGGAAGGTGGATAGGATCTGCTCCTCCTGTCCTGTTAGACTGGGACTGGTTTAAACTGGATGCATGGCTCGCACAGATGTATTCATCATCAACTACTGTGCACGCTTCGGACCTTAATATGAGCTGCTGCCGAGCTGTGCTTGCTCTGGGCTCCAGCGTGCCAACGCCTGGGCCTTTTGTACTTCAAGTGCAGCAGAAACTTTAACCTCACCTGACCTCCACTGGCTGCTCTAAAGGCCAGAGCTGAGAGTTAGGAAAGGAGTTTGAATGTGAACTCTCATTTCCCTCTTCCTTCCCCTCCTCCACCTGCAGGTTATTCTCTTCTCTGCTCCTGTGGAAAAATGTCACAGTGACCTTAAAGGCTTAAAATAAGTTCCCCAATGTCCTTTCAGGGAGAAGTAGCCCAGAAAATATGGGGCTGCTCCTCTTTTCCCAACTCGCTCTCCCTAGGAAGATGCTCTCTTGTCCAGCGAGGTCCCCCTTGCCGGCTTTGCGGCCCCTGCCCGAACCAGCCATGTACGGGGGGCTGTGCCGATCCCGCCTTAGCCCCGCAGCGGGTCGTTCCTTTGGGCACTGTTCTCCGCTGGGCTCAGGCAGCGCTGGAGAAAAAGATGGGCACAATTTCTTGGCTCCCTCCTTGAGCAAGGAGCGCTTCCTCGAGGCTGCTGGAAGGCGAAAGCGCAGCAGCAGGCTGGAGAGGCGGCAGGCGCGCAACAGGGCGAAGCATAAGGTCCTCACTTGTGATTTAATGCATGGTCAGCTCGGTGGAAGTGACAACTGAATGTGAGTCCTGCGGGTCTGCCCCAGGGAGCACACGCATCTGCCAGGCTCTGGCTTGCTCCGAGCTTGCCTCTCCCTCTTCTGTGCATGGCGGGGAAGGGAGCGGGAGGAAGGGGATCGGTGCCACCTGGATGGACGTGTTCGTAGGCAGGGTGGTGGTGGCTCAGCCCAGTGGTCTGTTCAGTCCATCACCCTGTCTGGTGATGGGCAGCGTCTGTCTGATAGAAAGATGTGATTATGTCTCTTCCTAAAGCACTAGAAGCTCAGGTTGTTTAGTGGAGAGTAAAACACACACTTGAGACAATTCCTGCGTTGTCTTAGCTCCTTGCTCTCACCTTCTTCCCAATCCACCAGGGCAGCACCAAAATTGCTGGTGCTTATAGTTGGGACGACTGAATCAGTGGTTTGACGGGGTGTGTTGCTTCCGTACGTCATGGAGCAGCATCTCCAGGGCTGGCACGTTTGTCAGCTGCAGTGAGAACGCTGACATTTTGCTCTGTCAAAAGCCAATTCCAAACACATCCGGAATGACTGAAAAATTCTGTAGTTTGGTGGCTTGGACTGGTCTCCTGGCGTGAGATCAGCTCTAACCTCGTGTCTTTCATCCTGCTGGGGGATGCCTTGGGATAACGGGTGGTAACTCTCGTGCAGGTATTACAACAAGCTGGTGAGAAGCTTATTGGAGTGCGATGAAGAGACTGTCAGCACCATCAAGGACAGCTTGATGGAGAAGATCGGGCCCAACATGGCGAGCCTCTTCCACCTACTGCAGACAGATCACTGCGCCCAAGGCCACCCGCGCGCAGACTTCGCCAGGAGACGTATCTCCGAGCCGCAGAAGCTAAAACTCTACTTCAGGAACCTCCGAGGTGAGGGATCTGTCCCGGCCCACGCGAAGCGCAGCTCCGCCGAAAGCGCGTAACGCCTCGGGGGAGCGACACTGGGTGTGTAAGGGATGCTAAGCACTACCAAAGCTGACGTCTCTCTTCTAGAAGAGTAATGCACCCAAACCAAGTGTACTGTAGCTAGTTTTAATAACATCTAGGAACTGGTTTTAGGTTTAGTCATTAATATTTTCTATTCCTCTTGAACAAAACTTTTGCATGGATCTGTGTTCAGTGTCTCAGCTTTCCCGCCGTCAAAATGTCTCCATCTCTTTTCTTCCCCACGAAAAGATAACCCGAACAACCTTAGTCTTGAATCTAACCGTGCAGTGGTCAGGCCTTCAGGCACCAACCTCCGAACGTGCTCTAGCACCGTCACTGTTGGGGTCTGAAGGTTTGGCATCGAGGAGAGCAGCTTATTCTCTCTTGTAGTAAGCTGGTAGGTGACGATAGATGCACTAATAACTATTGCACATCCTCAGGCTGTCAGTGGAATTCGTGTTATGAATCTGTGCTGGCCATGGACGAATATGAATGTCATATTCCTGGTCTCTTGGTGTCATACAGTCCTAATCCTCCCAATACAGCTCTGCTAACCCATCGACTGCCCAAACTCACTAGCTGTGGGTGATTCTGGTTACCGTGACCTGGCACCACAGTGCAAAATGAGTTAAAACTACCCCCCCACCCTGACACACACCAAATCAGGAAAGGGACATTTTGTGCTACGGAAATGATTAAAGAGGTGCCAATCTGTGGCTGAAGCTCGTCAGAGGGTTACATAATCCTGCATTGTATTTAAAAGCTAACATCTATGTACTGTATTTAACTGTCTAAAGCTTTAAAAGAAATCTAACAGAAACAAACCCTGTCTTAAGACTAGAGTATTAAAGGTCTTGCTCTAACTGTGGTATAAATAGTTTTAAGATCTGTCATGTACTGTACATAAGTTCCACGAGAGTCTGCTTAAAAGGAGCAGAATATAACTTTATTGCATAAACTTAGTTTTGTAAGTTAGCAATTTCGTTTTTCCTGGAAACAGTATCTCTGTCATACTCAAGAGTTCACATTCTACTCTGTGGCCTTTTTATAGTGGAAGAGAGAAAATGTTGAGGGCAGAAACGGCAGGGCCGGAAACAAGCCTCTCTTCTCCTAGTTGAAATGGAGGGGGGGAGAAAGCAGAGTCCAGACTGGCCAGTCCTATCTCCACATTGCTGCTGGGAGACGTGGTTGCACCCAAGGCACGAGTGCTGCTGGAGAGCTGCTTGGGGAATTACTGACGAAAAGCTGCTTTGGGTTCTCGCAGCCGCCCCACAGGGTAAAACTTCCTTTAGAAAGTCGATTTCTGGGGAAAGGCAGGAAAAACCCTTAAATTCTCTTAAGCTTCCGAGGTAAAGCGGCGTGCCTGCCTTTCCGAGGACGCCCGCGTGGCTGCTCTCAGCTCTGCCTTTCCTCCATCCACCTCTCCGGCAGCCTCCGAACAGGAGCGCTGAGCCGGTCCCGCGGCAGCAGCGGGGCCCCCCCAGACGCCGCTGCGCACCGTAGCCCGGCCGGGGTTCGGGGAGCCAACAAAAGCCGCAGCGTGGCACGCGGTCACAGGGCCAGTTCCACGCTCCAAATCTATCCCGCAGAGTCCGTCTGCAGAGTGGATGACTCTTGCTCAACTAGTTAGAGAGCTAATAAAGGAGGGATCTATTTTTCTTTTCAAAATCTAAAGCAATATAACTTTTTTTTTTAAACCACAAAGCCTTTAAACAATAACTTGCTGCTAATATATTGAATCCAGATGCAGTGGCAGCATTTCTAATATTGCTGTCTTCATTAAATGTAGCCCAAAAGTGCTGTCAGAAAATTGTGAGCAGCAAAATATGTTGCTGACGGTAGAGGGTTGTTACTGTATTTTTTTTTCATACTCTGAATCGTGCCGTCCAGGGCAAGCAAGATGCAATATTGCTCGTTCTGAAATCGCAGTCAGGTATACAGAGTCCAGCACCAAGACGTTTTGCAAGGTGAAAACCAAAGGCCCCTGGGACATCCTGACCCACCCTAAAAGTTTGAGTTACGCTGAGGAGCCCATCCCCGAACGGTGCCTGTGTGACTCCCTGCCCTACGGCATTACACCTGCACCCTGGGGAGAGGGGTTAGTAACCCCTGGGGAGAGGGGTTAGTAGTCCCTCAGGATCTCTGGGGTTTGCCCATCACGTGCATGTTGCTGTTTGGGGAAGCGGTTCCAGGAGGGCCCTTACCTGGCTCGCGGCAGCGTCCGATCAGGCTGCCTGCAGCAGTGCCGGGGAGCCCAGCTCTGGGCCGGGGGAAGCAGCTCCTGTTCTGGGTCCTGAGATCCCCGAGGGCTCGCTGAGGACATCCAGCAGCCACCACCTTCCACAGAGATGCTCCTCATGGCAGGTGAAATCCCAAAGAATGTTTATAGGGTTGAGCTGGGGCCGGGAGGAGGGTTAGATGACCCTCACCCTCTCTGTTTGGTTGTCACAATTGCCTTTCTATTTCCAGTAGGAATTTAAACTTGTTGTCCCCTTAACGTGGGTGGGAAGATGTCTGGGAAAGTAACTCCCCCCGCTGCGATCTGCTCCGGTGGCACAGGGGACCGTCACCTGGGCAGACCAAAGCTCTGCTGCCGTCGGGCGCGTCTCCGCCGCCCCATCTCGGAGGGAGCCTCGGCTGCCCCACGAGCGTTCGGAGCTGCTTTACCGCGTGTGTTCTTTGCTGTGCTGCAGTAGGAAGGGAGCCGCCAGCCCCCGCCACCAGCTCCGAGGCCCGGGGGTCTCCTGGCCTCGCTTTGCCATGAGCCTCGGCTGGTCGCTTCAGGCTCTCCCTCACCCGGGGAGGGGACACGGAGGTGGGAGAGGCGCCTCCCTCGCCTGGGGAAGGTGCCTGGTGTCAGAGTTAGGTGAGAGAGAACCCCCTGGGGACGGGGAATGATTCTCGATATTAAGTCCAGCTATTTCACGTTTTATTTAATCGCCGATGCTTTATTTTTTTAATCTCGCGTTCATTGCAAAAATGATTTTTCTTGGGGGCGGGGAGGGGCTTATCTAGAAATGTTTGCATGATTCTCCTTGTGATTTGTTTGCACTTTAGATGTTTTGTGCCATTATAAATTTGCATTATGTATTTATAATTTAAAGATACTTAGAAAGGGGAGAGAGTTTGGGTTTTTTGGTTTTTTGCTGAGTACTGGAATAAACAGTGAGCATATCTGGTATATGTCATTATTTATTGTTTAAATTACATTTTTAAAGCTCAGTGTGTTCATATAAAGGTTATTTGAAACATATCATAGTAATGAGAAAGATGCAAGTTATTTTCTTTGCTTATTTTTATAATTAAAGATGCATAACATAATGAGGCCTATGTTGGATTTTCTTCTGCAACAAAATAAAATGTCAAATTTAAGGGGTTTTGGTCTCTGACTCTTTACTTATTGTGAAACTACCAAGGAGCAAGTTGTTGCTCTTACCCGTGACTGAGCATCGTGGCTTTTACGTCTCTTCTGGATGCAGGACGTCTCGTGTTCAGCCGCTGCAGGGCGGGTGGCTGCGGTCTGGGGTTCAGCTCCCCCAGGCGCCAGCCGTGGGGCTGGAGGGGAAACG
>NW_010398386.1:46880-54146 GCF_000710305.1 Buceros rhinoceros silvestris
GGCGGTGGGGGTGTGGGCCCCCCGGGGCCCCAGCCGTGGGGCTGGAGGGAAAACGGGTGGAAGGGGGAGTGCAGAGCAGACGGTGCCTGAAGGAGCCCTTTGGCATCTAAACCACCATGGCCAGTGTCACAGAACAATCTGCTGGGTGCGTTTGGTCTGACCAAACCCGCGATGCCCGAGAGCCGCTGCAAACCCCGGCGCCGGTACCGTTCTTGTCGTGGCTCTTTGGCGGGGCTCTGAGCTCCTAAACGGAGCATATTCAGCCCCAGAGCGAAATTCAGGCAGAAACATTTTCTTAATGACTGTATCATCGTAGCATTGCAGGAAAAAGAAAATACCTTGATGTTTGGCTCTGATGTACGTGGAAATGTGCACTCGCACTTCATTCAGGAAATCTCCAGTTTCCAGTGGAAGATCAAGAGGAGTTTAATGCTCACCGGAGGAAGACGGGCAGACTGGTCCCCAGTTTCTGCTGCAAGAGCTACTGCAGAGTTGAGAACGCTAGTTCCCCCCTCACCGTACAGTACGAACCAAAGAATAAATACTAGTGATAGAACTGGATTTAAAAATATCTCTTCTCCCTTCTTGTTTTGTCCAGCAACTTGGAAATTCCTTTCAAAAAGGGCCTGTTAAACCTCCGCCTTTGCTGAATTCCCTTTTCGGTCAAAAGCCAAGTCCATAGTGAGGTACAACAACTTCCCGAAGTCAGGGTTTATCCTTCTTGGCAAACATACGCTGCTGTTGGGCACAGCGTTGGGATGAGCCAGAGCCAGAGCCAGAGCGACGTGGATTTAGATTTGCTGCAAACCAGGGCTGAGGTGCCAAGAAACCCGGCCCTTGCTGGAGCTCCCCTCTGCTGCCGTTAATGGTCAGGATTAGCCGGTGCTGCGGAGTCGTCCGATGCACCAGGGGGCTGGGACACGGGTCTTGTCACCTCTTTACTTCTCCATTTGCTTGTCCATGAGTAGGGATCCAGGAACCACTTGCTGAACTCACGCAGCCACTCACCCACCGGTGAAGCAGTGGGTGCTAAAGAACACCCACTGCCCAAAGCCAAGGGAGCAGCATTCCCTTCGGAACCACCGCAAAACACAGGGATAAACAGAGAAATACTCGTTGTGTGGAACAAAGCCCGTTCACGGTTCTGCTCCTGCAAAAGGAGCACCTTGGAAACAGCCGTTTCCTGATTAATAATGGCGATAAATTAATTGCTGTCAATACGACGTGCTGCTCACGTGAAATCTTCATAAATCTCTGTCCGTCGGCTTCCTCGTCAGCAAACCACGGCCCCAGAATGAAGCTGCCCTTAGAGGATTTGAGCATTTTGCTGGCCCGAAGTGCCTCAGCCCATCGCACAGAGTCGCTTGGAAATCTGGACATTTCTGTCATAATTCCAGGTCAGATTTTTGGCTAAAATGCTAAAACCCGACCCCAGAACGGAAGGAGTAAATGCCAGGAGAACCATCCAGCGTGGTCCAAAGCAACGTCAGCTGTGCTGCGCCAGACATCGAGGTGCGCTAATACAAGATTTCCCTTCTGCTGCCAAATTCAGGACCGACCGCGTGGTGGGGATTACGTATCGTCTAATTAAAACTGTCGACGATTCGTTTGCCTGGTGTGCAAAGCGGGCGGCAGCAGGCAAGAGTCCTTAAAAAGAACGAAGGTGTCATCAGGCTGTTGGGTGAGAATAAAACAATAAAATTGTTGGAAACTTCATGGGAAAATTTTCCCTGGTGTCCCCAGCCATGACGGTATTTCTGAAGAGCAACAACTTCTCGAGTCAGATAACGACGATGCGGTTGGACCCGTGCTGGTAACGGGGGGATGGTTTGGAACCGGGGCAGCAGCGGGGGCTGATGGAACCGGCCACCTCAGGGGAACGAGTCCGAGGAGAGGAAACCTGGGCTCAGAGCACACTGAAGTCCCGGTTATCATCTTCAGTGGAACAAACAGAGCAGGAGATGATTTGATTTGGCCGTGGCCCAAAGTCCGTGATGGACTGATGTTCTTCACTTGTCTTTTTTTGAAGTTTCTTTTGAAAATGAGGGGAAAATCCTTTCATATTTTCCTGGCCCTCACCCTTCCTGCCTGTTTCTCTGCAAGCAGGGAGAGGGTAAGAGCACGAGCAGGAGCAAGGGAAGGAGTGTGATCTTCGGCAGTGGGGGTGAGTCTGGGCAGAACAGCTGGGAGAGAAATTTGGGAACGGGCTTCGCTTCCTGCCTCCTGTGAACTCAGAAAAATAAAAAGCAGCAAAAAATCCCTTCCACAGTGTAATAAAGGACATTGTCTTTGCCATCATGATTCAGCCAGTACGATCAGGAATATGAAAGAAGTTGGGAAAAAAAACTGAAGTAGGATGCTAAAAATACAATCAAAGTGCAAACCAATTGTTTCCGCAGCGGTCGCTCCCATCGCGCGAGGCTGGATGGGCGAGATGCAGAAGGGGGAGGCGGGAGAACCACAAACGGGTGCAGAATTCACCGTATTATGGGCTGGGGACTTGCAGCTGCCGGACAGTGGCTATAGAAACGTGATGGAGATTTTACGTGTTTCAGTGTAAAGCAATGCCCAGGGGTTGGGCTGCGGGTGTTCGCGGGGGTGACGCTGCTGACGCCCCCCCGTCTGCGAGGCCTGATCGGAGGGAGGGACACTCGGATAGCTTACGGACAGCACGAGGCTGCTCAGCTGAGCCACAAGGGTACTGCCTTCCCCTAAATCAGCCTTTTCCGAGGAGGCAGCTCCTCCTCGCCTGGTTCACAATACGCAAACCTGCCTTTTCAGGGCCAGGTTCCTCCTCCAAAGCGCAGAGGGAGATGCTGGAGGGAATGGCGGGTAGCTCGCTGGGAACACCCCCCTGATCTTGGCGGTGGAGAGGCAGCCACCTCGCCAGCGGCTGCAGAACCTTCGGCAGAAAATACCTGCGAGAGACATGGGAGTTTTATTCCAGGCGACGGCTGGAAAAACGAGTAAAACCTGTATGAGCTCATGGGGGGAAAATGGGGTTATTCTCACACAGATGGGATTTTTTTGTCTTTTCTTTTTCCTTTTTGTTTTCTCAGCAGACTGAAATGCCAGGGTAGCCCAGGCTGTAGCTACAAAGGATGGTCCTTGTTACCTGCGCCTTCCCGCTCCCCCCTCCCACCGTTCCCTGCCCAGGATGGATGCTGTGGGCCCAGGAGCACAAAAGTGAGCTGGTCATAATGGTTATTTAAAGAGAAAAACCATTTTACGTAAACTGCGTTCCCTGTATTCTCAAGGCGGGAGAACATTCCGGTTGTTTCCTTTGGATTTCCGTCGGGGTTGTTTGTCATCTGCAGGCTCGGAGTGTTTTGTGCTGTGAAAACAAATCCCCGCTCTTCTCTCGATGCGCTGTTTGGCTTGGAGTAGTCAGCCGGGCTCCATAAAATCATCAGCCATCTCCAGCCGGTTGTGCCGAAACCCCGGCGCGACTCTGCTCTCAACCGGGGAGTTGAGATGTCCAAACCAGCAGAAAGAGTCCAGCTGGTTATTTTTATTACTGTGCCGATAATTAATCCTAGAAGTTTTTTCAGGACTTAAAAAATCTTTTTCTCTGCAGTTGTTTGCTTAACTGTTTCACATGTGTTTCTTAGAATCACTTTTATTCGCTGGCCGTGGTTGTCGGGGGAATGAGGTGTCCGTCTGTGGGATTCGAGTTCACATTCATGGCTAATTATCTGAAAAAGGTCCCTTTGATCTTTGCCTAAATGCCCTTTTATTCCCACAGCCACAGCGAGGAGCATGGCCCCCACCGGGCAGACTCGCAGAGAAGCCGCAAGTATGAAAATTTAAAAAATTTAATTAATCTGAACAATTAGAGAAGAATCCAGATATTTTCTTGGGTTTATCATCCTCCGTTATGTTTGCTCACTCCAGTGCTCCCATGCCTGAGTTTCCATGAGCGTCACTCAACTCCCTGCCCCGACAACCTTCCCCTTCGCCTGCCGTCTCCTGGCCAGGCAGGACCTGCTCCTGCCGTGTGGCCGCGATCCTTTCCTGCCCGAGGTAAATCCTTCCTTCCTCCGGGCAAAGACATTGTCCTCAGGAAGAGGAAGGAGGAGGCTGAGCGTCCCGGCAGCTCGCGGAACAGCCCGTGACTGGTTAGGTGGAGCTTCCATCGGTGAGTCAAGAGAGTCCCAACGACGCACGAGTGTTTTCCTCCTCGTCACTCGTGCAGGTGCCGGCGGGGATGGGACACCCGAGCCCCGCTGACACCCTTAGAGCTTTGATTGATGGAGTTGGAGAGGGCAGATGTTTTATCGCGGCATCAGAGGAAAGGGCTCCGGGCAGATCCACCCACGGGGCCCCTGGGGAGATGCACCAGCCCCAGAGCTGGATTCCCAGGTCAGGGAGCAAACTTCCCTTAAGGATGGGGAGTGGTACAGTCTGGCTGAAAAAATGAGATTACCAGAAGGACAATGTTGGTTTTTCCTCGGGTGTGGAAAGGCGTTCTGCTCTGCTCCCAGCATTGTGCGCCTTTGTTCTTCCTAGGGGTGTATTTGGAGTTCACCAAGCCCGACACCCACCCCATCATTACTCACTAATCAGAGTCAAGTACAAGGAACCTTTTGCTTGAAGCCTCGGGGCCCCTCGGTGCTCTGGGGAAGATTGGCATCCACAGGAATTTTCCACAAATCACCAGGATTTTCCCAGCATCGCCCTTTGGAGCTACTCAGGACCCTTTGACAAAGCCAGAAAGGCTGAAAAAGCAGCTGGACACCAGCTGAGAGCATCCCACCCCAAACATCAGCCCTTCTCCTGCCCCGCAAGCCACAGCCACCACCCACACCCCGTTTACACACAGCGGAGTTGCCAGGAGCATCTGGCTGCGACTTCTCCCAAATTTCACATCCAAGCATGGCTAAAAAAGTCACGTTAGTGCTGCAGAAACCCTGCACACCTTGGTGCCCAGCTCAGCTCCAACCGGCTCCTACTCAGGTTTGCAGCAGCTAAGGGTTTCCTCTGCCATCCCTGTGACAGGCAAACCGCTAGAAAAATCTCGTCCTTTGCCACAGAGAAGGAAAATGTTCCCCATAACCTGGATTTCCAGCAATTCGCTAAGCAGGCGCTGACGGAAGGGCCAGTGGGAACAGCCCCCACCCCACTGCTCTGGCAGAGGCACGTTGATTTTTTCAGCATCCCCCGATACTCGCCTGATGGGCCTGGTGTGAGGGAACGGTACAGTGGGGGTTCTAAATTGCAAGGAGCGCAGAGACGCCCGAGGTGCTCTGGCTGCTGGTCACACAGGCGGCGGTGCCTTAGCGAGGCGGTAGATGTTCCAAGGTGGTTTCTCACCGGCCGCGTCAAGGAAGGATGGCCTCAGTCCTTGCCCCTCGGCGCCTTACGGGGAGTGAGCCAGCGGCCCCAGCTCACTGCCACCATCAACAGCCCGATACTCAGCTGAGAGCCGAGTCCCCAAAAGTCCTTTTTCCCCCTGAGGTGAGTTTAACCAAGCCAAGCCAAGGCTGGGTTTGGTTTGAGCAGTGACAAGAAAGGAGACAGAGATGCTCGCTTGTGCCGAGGCGTTTTGGGTTCCAGTTCCGCTGCAGGTTGGTTTTAAGACAATTATTGATAAAATCTCAAGAAGTTTGGGATTCGGGCAAAGGGCGGAGCTGAAGCTCGGTGTTAATCCTGACTGAACCCCCTCTGGCCGCCCTGCTGGGAATGGGGCGAAAGTTGCGTCAGCCCGTGCGCAGCATCGCTCCGGAGGATTTCTCATGCAGCTCAGGAAGTGATGAAGAATGCAGAGGAAATAAAAGCAAGTCAAAGAGTTTTGATCCCGCTCACTCTCTTCCCCCCACGGTGCTGACGCCAGCAAGCGGGACTATTCAGGGTCCCCTTTGAAGCTGTGCTTGCGTCAAAGGACAGCACCTGAAAACGGGGAATCGTCCAGGTTCCAGCCGGAGTCGGCGGCAGAGAGGAGCAGGGGCTAATTCAGGGCAAAACCTCATCTCTGCGAGCTCCTGCGTGGCTGGTTCAGCCGCTGCCTCCCAGCACAGCCACCTCCGGCAGCGCTTCCCAACGCTGCCCCAGGGATTGTGCTGGGCAGCAGGAGACCCAAAGCTGCCCCACGGGCTTTCCCCCACGGCTGAGCCGGCAAAGCGCATCGTGATCCACATCCCCACCCCGGCCGGGAGGCGCAGCCCTGTGGGGTCCAACTGCTCCCGAAAAACCGCCCTCAAGTGTCACAAAAAGACGCTTTTCAGAGCAAGCAGTTAAGTGAAAAGGTTGAGTTCTCCAAAGCCACCCGAACTCCAGGGGTATTATTTGCTCTCCTCCTGCCGGGGGGCTCCACTGGTTTTTCAGCTGGTACGGCCGCCCCCGGCGCCGGCGCGCAGCCTGACGTCACCCCGCGCTGCACCCCCAAAAAATTGCAAAGGTTGAGTCGTCCAAACCCGACCGAACTCCAGGGGTATTATTTGCTCTCCTCCTGCCGGGTGGCTCCACTGTGTTTTCAGCTGGTTCGGCCGCCCCCGGCGCCGGCGCGCAGCCTGACGTCACCCCGCGCTGCACCCCCAGCTCCCATTTATGCTGGCAGAGCTCTAAAGATAGATCCAAGCAAAGATTATCAGCCCGAGCGGTATTAATAGGAGGCAGCTGCTCTTTAAAGAGGCTTTTAAATAATGTAAAGAAACTTTGTCGTATTTTTAAAAGCCTTTTAAGTGACCCAAGCTGCCCCTCCTCTTCTCTCTCACCCGCCCAGGCGATGTGGTGCCGTTTTGTCACCCTGCTGGCTCAAAAGCAGCTCTGCCACCAGCGTGGGCCAGGGGACATGGCTCCATCCCCACTTCAGCCCCAAGGGAGGGTGGTGGCGGGGTTGGGGAGCTGGGAAGGTAAGTGACCCAAGCTGCCCCTCCTCTTCTCTCTCACCCGCCCAGGCGATGTGGTGCCGTTTTGTCACCCTGCTGGCTCAAAAGCAGCTCTGCCACCAGCGTGGGCCAGGGGACATGGCTCCATCCCCACTTCAGCCCCAAGGGAGGGTGTGGGCGGGGTTGGGGAGCTGGGAAGGGGTGCCCCGACCCCCCGGGCTGCCGCGCTGGGCCGGCTCAGAGCAGCCACCTCTCAAAAAAAGCTGGATTGAAGGAAACACAGTGAGGTGCCTAAACTGGCACCGAGCAGAGCGAGGACATCCCCACGGCGCGGGTCAGCAGGGCTGTACCCGGGCTCTCCCCGTGCTGACAGCCCCACGCAGCCCCCGCCTCGGGACAGGCTGGGGGGGCGGGGGGGGGCGCCGCCCCCCCGTCTGTG
>NW_010398386.1:54339-54904 GCF_000710305.1 Buceros rhinoceros silvestris
GATCTGGGTCTGTCCTCCAGCCAGCACCAGCTCCTGGGCCATGTTTAAGCCAACTCAACGACTCCCAAGTGCAACAACAGCCCAAGAAAACTGTGAAAGGCAAAAATAAATATTGTGAAACTCGCGGCTGCAGAAACACGCTGCAGCTGCCGATCGGCACATCTGGCCGCCGCTGTACGGCCCAGGCAGGACCTGCACGGAGGTCGGTGCCTGTTTGCTGGGGGCAGGAGACGGATGCTGCCCTGGGTACCCCCTGGCAGGAGCCATGCGGTCCCTGCAGCATCACTGTTCATCTGCTCAGTAACCTCATCTCCCCGATAACTGAATAATGGAGTGAAACCTTAGCTGAGCTGCTCTCAGCCTGGAAACCAAACCCTCCAGCACAGCGGAGAACACTGCTCGGGGCTGTCTGCCCCGAAAGGGGAGCGGGGACCCTGGACATCCCCTTTTTACACCAGACCAGTGACCACCAGGTCTGGGTTTGGGTGGGACCAGGCTGAAAACCCTGCAGCGGGAGCACCCGCTGGGCAGCAGATGACTGCGGTGGGTGGGAATAGGTGCCTGC
>NW_010398386.1:54999-56376 GCF_000710305.1 Buceros rhinoceros silvestris
CCCGGCAGCGGGGGCACCCGCTGGGCAGCAGATGCCTGCGGTGGTTGGGAATAGATGCCTGCAGCACGTCGTTGCTTTTAAAGGCCAAACCAGGGCAAAAATTATTGCTGTGAGGTGAAAATAGATGAGAAAAAATCCAGTCGTGGTGGAATCAACGTTACTGCCCGTGCAAACAGCGGCAGCGAGGCCGGACGGGTGCGATCACCAGGGGATTGTGCCTGTGCAAGGAGTGGAGCGCGGGCATCGCCGCAACCTGCCTGGGCTGGAACAGGGGGACACGGGACAGGTTGGGGACTGGGCTCTCGGGAGATGGAAGCTCTCCCCGCCCTCAGGCCAAGACCGGTGGAGGAGTGGAGCGCGGGCATCGCCGCAACCTGCCTGGGCTGGAACAGGGGGACACGGGCCAGGTTGGGGACTGGGCTCTCGGGAGATGGCAGCTCTCCCAGCCCTCAGGCCAAGACCGGTGGAAGAGTTTCTGACCCTCCACACGCACAATTCACACACTTGTGGTTTGAAGGAGCCTCTTCCTTTTGGCAGCCCGTTAGCTGAAAGTGGAAAATCACCCGGCTCGTCCTCGGCGCTGGGGCCGCGTCATTCATCTCGCTTTTTCGCTTTGGAAATTACATTCCGAAGAGGACGCGGCGGACGCGAGCAGCAGGCGGGCTGCTCGGGGTGACCTCCAGCTGCTCCGGCACGTACTGCGCCCCGGCTCAGGAAGTTGCTCACAGCCAGTTTATATTTTTTAAGGGTGGGTGGATTGACAAATAGGAAATCTATGACATGTAATAGCTGATAACAGATGATGCATTTCCCCCTGTTCTGTGAATTATTTGAGGCTGCATTTTATTTACATATTACCGTGCTTAGGATTTCAGCATGTGGCATCCACAGATGACATCAGACAGAATAAAAATTAAGCAATTCTCCTTATTTTAGGAGCTTACTTAGTCCAGATATTTTAAGTTACGTTTTTTGGCCCAGCATCCAAGAGATCTTTCTTCAATCTAAATAAATGTCTCCCATTAAACAAACAAAAAAAACCAACAGAAAAGCAAAACAAAACACAGCACAAACCCCACAGATGTGGCGAGCCCTGCGGTCGTTCCAAAGCAGAAAGCAGACCCAGGCACGTCTGCCAGGCCCCGTCCGCCCGCTGCACCCCGCCTGTCAAAACCAATCACAAAGAACACGCGGGCAGAGCTTCGGCTTCACAAACAGCCGGGCAGCTCGTGACGGGGCAGCCCGGGAGAGGGGGGCGAAGAGGACCCCCCTTGGATTAGTAGTGAGGATGCTGAGGGTTGGGGAGGTGAAATTGGGAGGTCGGGGGATACTGGAGCTCGGCTTTTTCCCTGCTGCACAGCTCTTCACCCACCTCCT
>NW_010398386.1:56509-56735 GCF_000710305.1 Buceros rhinoceros silvestris
CTGCACAGCTCTTCAACCCCCTCCTGTGCGGCGTGGGGGGCGGTGGGGGTTTCCCCCCCTCTGGCCGCTGGAAGGGCGGGGAGGGCTCGCTCTGCGGAGCCCTCGGGATGCTGCTTTGCACATCCAATGCTGCGCATCCAAGAGGCACAAAGCCCCTTCTCCCAGGAGCGTCGGTGTCCCAAACACCCATCACGCCTCACCCCTCTTTTCCGTGCCATAGCAGTTG
>NW_010398387.1:0-6302 GCF_000710305.1 Buceros rhinoceros silvestris
GAGCTCGTTAACGGCTTATCAGTACGTTAACAATCATCAAAAGTTTTCTGTGTGAGCTTTGGCCGGCTTTTGGCCAGCTGACACACTATTGCGTTGCATTCCTTTCGGTGGGGAAACAGCCCCCCTTCTCAAACTGCGACACTGTGTAGGTAGTCAGTAACACTTGATATGGTCCATTCCATTTCTCCTTCGATGGATCACCTGAAAAATTCTTAACATAAATCCAATCTCCTGGTTCAAAAGGGTGAATTGGGCGGTCCAGACCTCTTGCTCTGGTTCCCAATACCCTCTTATTTATTTCTTTCATCTGTTTTGCTAAAGCAATCATAAATTGTCCCAGATAACCTTCTCCTATCTGGCTTAAGTTTTCTCCTTTCTGTTGTAGTTGGTATGGCCTACCATACAGAATTTCAAAAGGACTTAACCCTTCCTTTTGCCTAGGTTTGGTTCTAATTCTAAGTAAAGCTAGAGGTAAAGCCTGGTACCAATGTAAGCTAGCCTCCAGGCTTATTTTGGCAATTTGTTGCTTAACTAAATGATTCATCTTTTCAACCTGTCCGCTCCCCTCTGGTTGGTATGCCTTTTGTAATTTCCAATCTGACTTTAACTCTTCACTAATCTGTTGGAGCAGTTTAGCTGCAAAATGAGAGCCCCCATGTGATGATATTGTTGCTGGTACTCCAAATTGGAGTATAATTTCATTTAACAAAACTTCAGTAACTTCTCAAGCTTTATTAGTTCTACAGGGAAAGGCCTCTGGCCAACCGAAAAGGTATGTCTTAGTACTAACAAATATCAGTACCCCTCTTTTCTCGGAAGTTCAGAGAAATCTATTTGCCATTGTTGTCCTGGATAGTTGCCCTTCTCAATTGCCCCTAATTGTACTTTATTTTCTGGTTTGGGGTTATTTTTCAAACAAATCTGACATTCTTTAGTAACCTGTTTCACTGGTGGTATAAAAATCGCATCCTATCATCTTTTGACTAAGACTTCTATACAAAGAATCCATCCCCCAATGTGTTTTATTATGTCCTTCTGGAACTAGTTTCCATATTTGGTTAAAAGGTACTATTACTCACCCATCTGGAATTTGGATCCATCCATCTGTATTTTCCTTTCCATCCAAATCGTCAATTAATTTCTTATCGTCTCTTGAATCATATGGTCTTTCATTTAGAATTTGAAATTTACCACCTGGAATTAAAGGCAAAACTGTAATTTTTACACTTTCTGCAGCCCATTTGGCTTCACGATCGGCTAGGTTATTTCCAATTCCTTGCTCAGTGTTACACTTTTGATGTCCTTTGCAGTACATGATGACAACTTCCTTTGGCAACTGAACTGCTTCCAGTAATTGCAAAATTTCCTTTGCATGATTAATTTGCTTCCCTCAGGCCGTTAATAGTCCTCATTCTTTCCATATGGCACCATGGGCATGTATCACCCTGAAGGCATATTTAGAATCAGTCCATAGGTTGATTTTCCTTCCTTTTGCCCGTATGAGGGCTCTAGTCAGAGTGATTATTTCTGCCTTTTGGGCCGAGGTGTTATCAGGCAGGGGTTTTGCTTTTATGATTTGTTGAGTTGTTGTTATAGCATATCCGGCTTTACGACTTCCTTTTTTCACAAAACTACTTCCATCCATGTACCAGGAGTCTTCTGCATCCTCCAAGGGTTCTTCCTTCAAGTCAGGCCAACTTGAATATACAGTTTCCATAAGCAATCATGGGTTAAGCAATCATGGGTTAGCGGTTCGGCTGAGAAAGGAGGCTGGATTCACAATGTTAGTCACCACAATCTTAACATCATCCTCTTCCACTAGAATGGCATGAAATTCGGTTCAGCTGAGAAAGGAGGCTGGATTCACAATGTTAGTCACCACAATCTTAACATCATCCTCTTCCACTAGAATGGCATGAAATTTCAAAAATCGTGAAGGCGACAAGCAATGTGTCCCTTTTTGTTCCAATACTGCTGACACTGTGTGAAACAGTCATTTTCTGGCCCATGGTAAATTTTCTGGCCTCCTGAGTGTCGAGGATTACTGCTGCCATGGCCTTGAAGCATCCTGGCCAGCCTTTGCTCACTTTGTCCAATTGTTTGGAGAAATAGGCCACAGCCCTTATATAAGGTCCCAATTTTTGGGCTGATATCCCTAAGGCCGTTCCTTGTTTTCCATAGGAATATAGCCAAAAAGGTTTGGTAATATCCGGAAGTCCTAAGGCTGGAGCCTTCATTAGCTCTATTTTCAAGTGTTCAAATTCCTTTATGGCCTCCTTGGTCCGTTTCAAAACA
Organism: Buceros rhinoceros silvestris; assembly: GCF_000710305.1. Taxonomy (NCBI): domain Eukaryota; kingdom Metazoa; phylum Chordata; class Aves; order Bucerotiformes; family Bucerotidae; genus Buceros; species Buceros rhinoceros. The sequence goes on from NW_010398387.1 coordinate 2,296, forward strand.
GAGGAGTCCTTTTCTAATAGGTGATATAAAGGTTTTGCTAATAGTTCATAATCCTGTATCCACAGGTGACACCACTCGGTCGAAGCTCCTTCGCCATCACTGGTCTCGCTGTCTGGCATATCGCCTCCTTTCATGCTGTACTAAGCTCTCATTGTCCACCGGTGATCTTGTATCCTAAATAGGACATGCGAGTTTGGATCATCTGGGCCTTCTGTTTAGAGACTCGGTACCCGCTGAGTCCTAGAAAATTCAAAAGGCTGTCAGTCCAGTGAACACACTCCTCTCTTGTTTCCGTGGCTATCAGGAGATCACCTATGTACTGTAGCAGTCAGTGTTCCAGTTTGAGTTGCTGGGTCCCAGGACTCGAGTTCTCGGGCCAATTGATTGCCAAATATCATAGGATTGTTTTTTAAATCCTTGTGGTAACACTGTCCAAGTCAATTGGGTTTTCCTGCCAGTATCAGGATTCTTCCATTCAAAAGCAAACAGCCTTTGGATTTATTTAGCCAATGCTAAGCAGAAAAAGGCATCCTTTAAGTCAGGAACAGTAAACCAAATTTGTTTATCATTCAGCCTAGTTGCTAATGAGTAAGGATTAGTTACTATTGGATGTATATCTTCTACAATTTTGTTAATTGCCCCTAAATCCTGGAGACATACCATCCATAATGCTGCTGTCTCCTTTGAGAGCACACGTAGAATCAGTCTCGAGGAGAAAAGACAACGCAGAAAGAACCGTGCCTCGACTATACAACCCAAGGAGACCTTCCACTGTGGTTTTTGCAACCAGATTTGCCTATCCTACATTGGCCTTTTCAGCCATCAGTGCGCTTGCAGTAAGCGTGGGTAAAGCCCTTCCCAAATCTTTGTCTGCAAAGCCAAGCCATGATGATGACGATGAATCTATAACTTCCATCTTGCTTTTTGACAGGTAAAATGGGGGCACTATATTCAGAATCACATTCGATCAACAACCCATGAGTCAGAAAATTCTCTATGATGCCTTTAATTCCTTTCCAATCTTCTAATTTTAAAGGATATAGTTTAACCCTCACTGGGCGGGTTCCCTTTTTTGTCTCTATTTTAACAGGTAAAGCATTCTTTGTCTTACCTGGAATTCCAGTTGCCCACGCTCCTAGGTATACCTGGTTGATAATCTCCTTCACTTCCTCGGGTTGTTTCACCTCTTCGGATTGCTGTATTAATGGCAAATTTAAGATTTCTATTAATTGATTTTCTCCAACTTTTAATTCCATATCTAGGAATAATTTGTTCTAAGATGACTTTGGCCATTCCAGCTGCGGTGGCAGTTACCATCGGGTAAGCTTCTACCCATCCAGTAAGATGATCTGCTGAAACCAAAGGATATTTCAGTTTTCCTATTGATGGTAATTCAGTAAAGTCTACCTGTATGCTTTGAAAGGGCCTTAAACCAGACTTCCTTCCTCCTGAGGGCTGCTTCCTCAGACTTTGGCCATTCCAGCTGCGGTGGCAGTTACCATCGGGTAAGCTTCTACCCATCCAGTAAGATGATCTGCTGAAACCAAAGGATATTTCAGTTTTCCTATTGATGGTAATTCAGTAAAGTCTACCTGTATGCTTTGAAAGGGCCTTAAACCAGACTTCCTTCCTCCTGAGGGCTGCTTCCTCAGAACCTTTTTGTTTATCCTCCTGCAGGTCACACATTGTTCACAAATTTGCTTGGCCGCTGTACAAATTCCTGTACATCCATATCTTCCCAAAACTAAATCACACATTGCCTGTATTCCCAGTGGCTTCCTTGATGTAAAGTGGCCATTATTTCCCTCATGGTTTCTTTATTCAGCATTTCTCTTTGATGTTCGTGTATATGAACTACCGCAATCTCATTTGGAAGCAATGAATCTGAATCAGGCCACACTTTTTGGTTTCATCTGCTTCCTTGAGGGGACTGAGAAGTGCCAGTAGCTTTGGACTGTGGCAGAGCGGGAGCAAACTGCAGGGTCCTGACTTCCACTCTGTGAATTCCAAAACTGCACAAGCGGCTGCTGGGCAGGTTCCGTTCCTCTCGCAAGGGCGTGGAAGGGTTAACTGCACTGTCCTGCAGAGGCAGCGGGGTGGGGGCAGCCACTTTTCCCGGCTCTCCCAATCTCCCCACTCAAACTATTGCTGGGGGTCAGGTCAGTTTGGGGGTTGTGACTGCTAAGAGATTTCACCCTGATAAGCACTTTGTGGAGCTTGGCATATACAAAAACTTAAGAATTCCAATTTGTTTTCCCAATTTATACCTGAGGGGTTTTTTTTCCCTTTTCTTCTTTTCAGTTTTTTTTTTCTTTTTTCAGAAAAATACCCTTTTTCCCGTTGGCCAATTCCTCATACAACCACCCACCTCTGGTCATTCCCCTTTGGACCATTAGTCTCTGGACCATCCCCCTTTGGTGATTCCCACTTCCAATGTCCTATTTCTTTACAATATGCACACTGATTCTCTTCCACGTCCCCTGCCAGGGATGCCTCCTCCTCTTCCCCAATAAGCTCCCCGATCTTTGTTCTCAGCCTGCCGTAATGCTGCTACAGTGGCAGTAGCTATTGTTTTTCCTAATCTTTTCTTATCTATCTATTCACTCACGATTTCTACATACTCTCCATGCTTCTTCCAACAACTTTTCTATGTCCCTATTATCAGGCTCCTTTATTTTCTGAAGCTTCTTTCTAATGTCTTCTGATGATTGCCCTAAATACAAACTACTAATCCGCTGTTTACCTTCATCCGAAGAGGGGTCTAAAGTTGTAAATCTCTGCATTGCTGCTTTCAACCAATCCAGAAATGCAGTTGGAGTTTCTGTCTGTTCTTGTTTTACAGCATACAGGGCAGACCAGTTAACAGATTTAGGAATAGCATTTTCCAATCCAAATTTTATCTCTAAGTTATCTTCTGATAACTTTTCAATTTATTATGATTGGTTAGGTCATTATAGTTCCAATTTGGGTCAGGGGATGGATGGAAGGGACGTGATCTTCTGCTCTCCCTTCCATAGTCCGGGCAGTAATTTGAGCACTTACATGTGTGTGGGCTGTTTTTAGTACCAGCTGTTTTTCTGCTTCGGTCAAAGCATCAGCATTACATCAATATCCCCCCAGTCCGGATCCTGACTTTTAACTATCAATTCAAAGCATTTCTCCACTCCTAAGGGATCATCCCGATAATCATTAACTGCCAATTTCCATGAATCCAAATCTCCCATAGAAAAGGGAGTTTTTATTCTTGTGGGTCCGATAGGACCCATCGCCTGTCAAAGTGGTGCTTGCATAATAGCACCGAGCTTTTTACGAGATCTAGTAGTTATCAGGGTGTACCCCTTAGCTGCTGCCATTCCCAACTTCTCATCTTCCCTATCTTATTCCGATTCCCCTTCATCTCCTCCCAGTCCCTCCATTGCCTGCAGGGGAGCCGGAGGAGAGGTTGGTGGAGCTGGAGGAGAAGTTGGTGGTGTCGAGGGGGGCAGCTGGGGAGATATAATCCTCTAATCTATCTTCCTGTACACTTTCTCTTTTTAGCTTCAAACATCTCTTACCAATGATCCTTTTCTAGAGTAAACATATCCACACATCCCACTTCATCCCACTTATTTTCTCTCCGCAAAAACAACATTAACTGCTTTAAACTAGATTTGAAGGGGGAAGGGAATAGAGTCTGGCTTGCTGGGACTAAACCTAAGAGCTGCACATCAGTGTTAATCGGACAATGTCCCAGAGAGCTACTTGGGTATGCTGCAGCAACAGAGATTGAGTGCACTATGTCCGGGGATAGGTCAGACACAATGGTCACTGGCCTGCCAGGAGTCAAGGCGGTGACAGGGAGAGGTCAAGCAGGAGTCAGGCCTTCTCCCTTCAAGGAAAAGGCAAAGAGATCACTAGCCCTGTTGAAGTGCTTCTACACCAATGCACGCAGCATGGGCAACAAACAGGAAGAGCTGGAAGCCATTGCGCGAAAGGGAAACTATGATACAGTTGCCATCAGGGAGACA
>NW_010398388.1:0-2478 GCF_000710305.1 Buceros rhinoceros silvestris
CGCCGCGAGCACAGCCGCCCGCGCGCGCTGGGCAGCGCCAGAGACTCCCAGAGCTGCTGCCACTGAGCCCCATCGCCACCGCCGCCGCGTTCGCCACAGCTGCACCACAGGGGGAGTGGAAACCCTCCTCATCGTGACTGAGGAGCCGCGCCCAAAAACCGACTGAGCTGGTTTTGCCAGAAAAGCCGCCGTGCCGCCTCGGCACGCCGCATCGGAGCCCCGCTGAGCCGGGTCCGGACTGCCCACACGCCCAAGAGCTGTTTGCTTTTGCTTTGCTTCAATCTGCGACAGAGACTGGCAGGGCTTTTTGGCCATAATCCATGCTAGAGACTGGTAGGACTTTGTGCCAATTCTACTTTTATCTCGCGCTGCCGGGTAATTCGTAACTGCACGGGTCTCTGTGTGCTGCTCACGCGGCAGAACCACGTGGCCGCCACCATCTCGGATTGCTGCCACGGTCCGTGTTTGCTTTCAGGTTAACCCTCGCCTTCCCAAAACCCTCAATATCTCACTGTTTTCCTTTGTATTTAATATATATTTGTTTGTAGTGTTATTAAAGTTTGTTTCAGTTTTCCAAAAAGCATTTAGAGGTCTCACGAGTTCTTTTCTCCCTTCCCCTATCTCTAGTGGAATAGGGGAGGGTATTATCGTCATCGGACCTTGGCTTTTACCTCGGCCAAACTGGTGACACAGTCAAATGAGGCTTTTGCCACTCTTGCAGGGGTATTTCCACAGAGGTTTATGGTGGGACGTCCAATATAAGCTTCTACATATTAGCACTAGTTTTCAATCAATTTTAAAAGTTTAATGAAGGCATATTTCCTGAAAGGCCTAACATTTTAGAAAACAACCCTCTATGCTTTTCATACTGCATGTTTAGATATGTGACACACAGATCATGGATAACCCTTTCTGACACCCCTTCTAAACTGCCCATATTTCTTATGAAGTCCAGTCTCGAAGTCACAAATTATCTAAGCAATAGATCTGCCAGTTGTCATTTCAACTGAAGAGCACAACCTATCATTCAAATTTCTGCGCTTCATTTTCCTGTTAATATTTTCCTCTGATACTCTCCCAACAAACCACTATTTTGCTGAAGCCATACATGCCAATGAATTAGGGTAATCCCTATGTCTAAAAGCTTTTTACTCCTTCATTTTTTGTTTGTCCAACTGATAAGCATTTTGGGTCACATTAAGGTTGGTTTTTTCATACAGTAATAGGTATTATAGTCAGCTCTGTACCTTACAAAGTGTTGTAAACTAGTTAAAAACAAGAGTATAAACACACCTGTGTTAAAGGAACAAGCAATCAACTAGAAGAAAACCACACATTTAAAATAAAAGTAAGCAAAAGCACATAAATAGAAGATCAAAAAGCCCAAGAAAGAAATTCAGTATGTTTTACAGAAAACACCCTCAATGACAGTCAAGAGCAGCTGTGCACTTGGTTGGTTAGGATTTGACTGCCTTCCCCAGGTTGGATACTCCATTGCTATCTTCGAAGTTCCATTACTAGTGTCTTGCTACCCCCTATTGCTTCTAGAAGACCGTATATTGCACTAAGGAGTCACTTCAGAGAAAAAGAAAGTGTTGTCTAAAACAGATGAAAACTGATTAATTTTACAAGTGTCACAAGATTTCATACCAAACAACATTTTTTACAAGATTTCATGTAAAAAAATAGTGCCAGAGTTAGAAAATACCACAAGTTCACAAAAGCCCTACACCGACTCTAGAGTTACAGAACTTAAAAAGCATATTTTGAACCAAGTTCCATCTTCCAGGTTTGAGCCTTTCAGCATTCACATTTTAAAATTTTCTTCCAGAGAAACAATTTCACCTGCATCTGTGCATCACTTCTAGCACAGAACAAGGTACTAGATCTCCAGTAAGCACAGTAACCATTTGGCTTTTGATGTCAGAAGTTGCCAAATTCTGACAGCCCAATAGAAGCAAGGCTGCTGCAGCTCCCTGACTCCCAGTCCAGCCCCTAGCAAGGGCACACACACATGAATATAATGTATACGACACACCCACGGCTGGCCACACAGATGAATGCTCAACTCTCATGCACCAATGATCTCATCCGTTCCCTTGTCTGGCTGATCCAGACGAAAGTCCATCAGCAGATACTTTTGTATATGCAGAGTGTGAATCTCTCCAGAGCTGGCCTTAGACACCAAGTCTATCTTGTAGCTGCCACATCTGCTTGCACCTGGATATACGAGCCCCTGAGGCCCCCAGCATCCCTCCAGCTGCTGATACAGAGCCTGCCCCTTACATACACCAACACACACACAGTAGATTTTCCCAGTAACTGGCCTTGAGCACACTGCCAACCCAGTAGCCAGTCTGTGGAGTCTCCAGGTGTCACATAGGAGACACTCATGCACACATCTATCAATCCCCAGGCCTTATGATCTATCCAGTTGTTGGCCTGGGGCTCCTGGTCCCTCTGGCAGACAATTCCTGC
>NW_010398388.1:2586-8405 GCF_000710305.1 Buceros rhinoceros silvestris
ATACATGTCCAGCCCAGACTTGCAACTGCTTTGATACATGGTCCTCAAGACACTTAACCTACTCACTAGCTAGTCACTAGCGTGATACAGCAATCCAACACTGACATGAACATCTTCACTCCAACTGCTGACTCCAGTGGCACATGAGCCCCTCTAACCAATAGTCCTCTTCTCTTTGGTGGCACTCAGACCTGCAGACACAAACACGCACACAGAGAGCCAGTTCACACAGGGAAATAACTACAATAGTTTAAAATTACGGGACACATAGTGCTGATCTGGTGTGGTGTGTGGCCAGACAAGCACACTGATTAGCAGACTGATTACAATCAACAGGCTTCTCATTCCCTTATCCCTCTTCCCATGCTTGTCCCTCCCAAACCCACCTTAAGCCTTACTTTTCCCCTACCTTTTGTCCTTTCGCTAAATATTTCATAGCAAGTCCTGTGCGATCCCAAAACACTGTATCCCATCATGAGTCCCATACTCCTCTCTGCAGGAACCCCTTGGTCTGAAAGGTTACAAGGACAACCGTTCCATTCACTCATCTTGTGTGACTATGTGGCTTATGGCCCTTGCAAGAGTCAGGTGGGGGCTCCCTTTCTCCATTTCGGTTATTTGGGCTACCCTGCCTTCCACTGGGTCTCTTTAGTGTGTGGAGACAAGTCTTTTATCAGATAACCTAACACTTAGTAAGTCTTTCAAATATTTTCAAATCTAGGTCAGTAATCACAGACTTTGGTCAGCATCCGAGCTTTAAAAAGTATTGAATCTCTTCCAGTAAAGATGACATGGGTCACATAAGTAAGAGAGTCATTTGGTTACGCACCTCACTATAAACTTCACTGAGAAAAGCCTTGTTATAAATATGGAACTTTACCTTGAATTTATTACTAATAGACTTGTAATACTGTTAGAATAATGAAGAACATCTTGAAAAGCACAATATTTATTTTTTTAAGGAAGTGTAGTAACATTTACCGACACCTATTTGTCAAGAAGGACTCAAGGCTGAAAAAAAACCTTCCATTTGCATTGCACTCCAGCTATAACTATGATTAGACTACAATATACACTTCATCCAGTCAGTTGAAGAATGATTGTCCCATCCTATGAGGTAGCTTAACTGTACAGACAGCCTTTAGCACATTTATGAGAGATCCACAACCCAACCCTGAAGCCGCTGCTGTGCAGGGGAAGTAAGACCCCATGACCATGGGGTCTTTCATGTCTGTGCAATAGCAAACCCCACATTCAGTGGGGACATGACTTGTGGAATCTCACTGCAGCACCATAGTGATGTAGCAATGCCAATTCGAGGGAAAGTCACTTGAAAACTCATTGGAATTTTAACTTACAGACAGAACAGCCACAGGATTTTTTCCTTGCTGCACCTCTCACCACTTTCCCGCCTCTCTTCAAGTGAAAAAATATTAGTGCTATGCTGGGTTACCATACCAGTATAAGATTCAATTTGTGATTTCCCTCCACCCTGCATTAAGCCTAGCATGTTGAAGTTCACATTTTTGTTTGATGTAAAGAGTGAGAAGTAGAATCTGTGACGAATTCAGGCACCTCTGACTTAAATATATTAAGAAAATTGTGAGCTCAGACAAGAAACAGCTATGTAGGTCTCCTCTCCCACCACAAAAGGAATCATCTTTCCCTTGCACGAGTCACTGCAGAGAATGCTTATAAATTTCACCAAGCAAGTGTGATGCGTGTTAATAAGAATTGAGGGATTTTTTAGGTTTTGGTTGTTTGTTTGTTTGTTTGCTAATCAAATAACTATTGACAAGGATTTTAGGATTTCAGGTCATCTGAAGCTGTCCAGACATTGAGAAAGATATGATGATTTTCTTTTAAATGCTCACACAACTCCTTAAGAAGGAAGTTGCAGTAGAGAACAAGGAAACAGTTAATTCTTAGCTTATCCTCAGTGCACCTGCATTCACACCCCTACCTCAATCAAGAGCACACTAAGCAGTAGATCCTAATAATAAGAAAGGATTCTTTCCCCTTGTGTTATCATACACTTAAGGACCTGTGCAAGCTTCCGGCTGGCTGCCCCTGCTTCCGGATGCTGTTAGCTCTGACTGGAGTATGCTGACCGGGTGCAAATGTTGCACATTAATCTATGTACACAGGGACTTCAAAAATACTACAGAACGATAGGTTATGTAATGGACTACCTAACTATCATGCACTAAGTAGCATAAACTCAAAGCTACAAAACAAGAAAAAGGACTAGAGAGGAGAAAGAGATAAATCTCCTATCAGTAGCAGTCACTTGCCTTATGAACCTGCCACAACAATACTATCAGGGTTTGCAGGTGCAGAGCACAAGATCAGCGATCTGGGAATAACAACACAAGCAAAAAGAAGGAAAGATACTGCCACAGAGACCCTGGAAAACATCATTAACAGCTTCAGAGAAAAGCTGCTTTGGGCAAGAACCTCAGTCTTAGTAATACCAAGGGACCTGCTCTGTCTAATACCAGGGGGTTTTTTATGTAAAAGGGAATTTCCTCACACCCCAAAAACACCAGTCCCTGTAGTTACCACTGTGTAAGAACAGCCAGGCTTTTCCATTAAACAGAGCTAGAAAGCTTTATCAATATTGAGAAAGTACATGTTTCCATAGGATAGCAGGTACACTTCTTTCCAGAAATTAAATCACAGATTCACAGAATCATCTGGTTGGAAGAAACCTTTAAAATCATCGAGTCCAACCGTTCATGCTGTATTGCCAGGGTCCCTAAAGCATGTTCCTCAGCACCACATCCACATGTCTCTTCAACATTTCCAGGGATGGGGAATCCACCTCCTCCCTGGGCAGCCTGTTCCAAAATCACTGATTTCAAACACATCTTGATAGCCTTATGGGCTACATAGAGGAAAATCACTTTCGAGTACTTTCCTTTTCTGCTATCTTTGATGTGTTGATATGCCTGTCTTGAAAGTGATGTGGTTCTACCCCACTTCAAGAGCCACCTTAAACAGATAAAAAGAACTCTCAAGAAAAACCCTAATGCAGTATTTTAAAAGGAAAAAAATCAAATAAAAGCAGTGATATAGGCACCCAAAATTGCAGATGAAATTGCTGAAGCCACATCTTCTGAAAGGTTCAGTATTAATATCAATGCACATTTTCAGAAGAGTTCAGCATTAAGAAAAAAATAGAATCTACAACTTGCTAATTAGGCTGCAAAGCAGTGTAGCCAGTAGTATCGCAACACTTTTCATGAACAAATGTTTACTGAAATAAGCAAATGGGAACTGAAGTCTTGAAGGAGTGACTCCATATGTAAATGGCTTTTTAAAAAGGTGGATCAAATTTATTCAGAAAAAATAAACTATGTCTGATTTTCTAGCACTTATACCACAAAATAAAAGATTTCTTGAAGCTTTTGCAACACCTCCAGAGGGTATCCACAATATTGTATTTAAGTCTAACTCTTAAGTATTGAAGACACTGCTTCAGAAGCTTAAATACCAAGCTCATTCAATTCTACCTGCAATGCATTGCTTAGGCCAGAATCTAGAGCATCTCTAGTCATCTTCAATAAGCAGTTTTAACTGAGATAAGAGTTCAATGCTAATTCCTAATATACTTTTGTCCAAGTTTCATCAGCTGCAAAGTGGCAAACTAAAAAAACAAACAAACCAACCCAATTTCAATGTTTTCCCTTCAGTTTGTAGGCCTCTGTTGTGTGAGCCAGCCTTCCCAAGAGTTGCTGACACTCTGTATAGGACTAGCAAACAGGAAAAAAAAAAAAAAAAAAACCACATTATGAAATCACATTAACACTTCCAGAAAATAAATCATGTGTTTACCTATCAGGAGGGAATGCAATCCAGATAGTCCAGGCTGTGTTCCAGACTTAACAGTAAAAATTTTGGAGTTGCTAAAAATATCTTAGAAGCTGCATTCCAAAAAATTCTGTTCTGAAAGTTGTTCAGCCTAGCTATGCTTATGGCAGAGTATTTGTGTTTGCTTTCAACTGAATTTTCAGTCAAATATTTTGGGTCTTGTCTCCAAACTTATTGTTTTCCTGTATATTAGCAAAAGCATTGCTATTCAACAAGCAAAATCACTGCTAAACCCTCTCTGTTGAGGCTATAAGCCACTTAATAGTGAAGAAACATCATGACATCAAGGTGACTAGTTGCTTACCCCCCTTGTTCCTTGGACCAAGAACAAGGACTTGCTAAGCTCATGTACGTACTACGTGAATATGTAAATGTTGATTAACAAGCAGGAAAAAAAAATCTTATTCTTTTGTTCAAAGAGCACATAAAACATTAAATACGAAGTATTTTCCATTGAGACCCTGTGAAATGGTAAAAAAAGGCTAAGGCACACACTGTGTTAAATTAAGTAATAATTGTGTCCTGTCATTCTGTAACAAAATTTCTAGGCAGGTTTCTATAGAGCTGGAAGATCTCAAGCCTCCTCTTCCACACAAAGGCAAAACAGTTGTAAACTGTCACTTGCAAACAATGTACACCATGCTGAATTTTTAAAAAGAAAAGTTACATCCCTGATGATGGCAGTGAAACAATTCCTCCTGCCCCAGCATTTCCCTTGTTCCCCACCTTGCCCTACAAACAACTACAAATGCACCTTCATGGCGTTCCTGCTTCAAGGGAAAAAAATCACAAAGCAGAAACGTCTTGAACTGTAGGAAGAAAGTGAACAATAACACTTCTTTATTAAAAAAATATAATGGAAAATAACTACTATTACGGATAATACAAATTGAAGACAGAAGTAAGATGTTTCTACAAGGATAATGTAAATGCATAGAAACTAAGCATACAGTTAGCATTTACTCACACAGTGAGGAAACATACCCTGAAAGTACAAATACAACATACATTTGCATACTTAAAGCACTAGCATCTTTCAGTCTGCATGTGTATGCACGGGGCAGATGTGACTGCACTAGTGTCAGATATAATTTAGGTTTTCTGATGTTACCTGGGTATAATGAGGTTTCTAGGCAACAGCTATATTTAGGCTAGTTAGCTCTCCACAGTTAACAGAGTCCACACCAACATGAGAACACACCTCATACACCTCCAGGGGAAGATCAAGTACGAAAGAAGGACGCAGCTCTTATGTTATGCTATAGAACCGAGGTGTAATTTCAAACACATTTACTAAAGGAAATTGCTGCAGCTATATATAAGCAAACTTCCCTGCTGTTTGGGCCCTTGCTTTGTCTCCTTTTACCAGCAAGGTTAATCTCCTCAGCACACAGAAAGAGCCAAAAAAAGAATTCACCAGTTATACATACAAACAGGGCCTAAAGAGATACTGAAAAGCATCTAAAAGCTTAATTCCATGAAGGTATCCAGATCTGTTACAAAAAGCTGATTTTTACATACCTAAATACCTTAACAAAAAACATCTGTAAGCCAGTCGCTATGATCCACATACGATAACCATGCCACCCTTTCCCTTAGAAACCTCAGCACGCCTTTCATAGCATTTAATTCAGAGAGCATCAGCCAACCGAAAACACTGCACAGAGAAGTAGTGAAGGAAAATAACTCACCTGTCCAGGTGAGTTTTCTCATCTGCCTTTGCTTCCTCTAAGCTTTCAGGAATTTGGTTGGATAGGTCTTCCACACTCAGAACTTCAGTCTCATTATCTGTTATAATACTGTGTAATGTCAGAAACGACACCAAACAAGTTTTAACAGCAGTCATATAGCTAAGACTCGATCAAAAGCAGCAGTCTGGGTGCGGCCTGCTCGGCCTGGAGTCGGCGGCAGAGCAGATTCGCGGGAGCTCTCCTCTCTTTGTGAGA
>NW_010398388.1:8530-14171 GCF_000710305.1 Buceros rhinoceros silvestris
AGCTGCTGCGTTTTTAAAGCCTTGACATGTAACATGGCACCTGACTCTCTTAACCAATTAAATGAGGAATTATCGTATTTGCATGGAACAATCCTATCTGTCCATTTCCCAAAATAAGGAAGCTTCAGCTCAAACCAGGAAGTTTAGCTCAAACCGGGACAGTGTTCAACCTTGTACAAAAGTCTAGCTCCCTTCTCTGCTCCACTCGACCTAACAGACAAGATCTTTAACAGCTTTGGCTATGAAGCACCTTCTTTTCATCTGTTTTCTAGCAAGAGCCTTAATTTACACAGCTTGCTAAAGCAAGTAATTGTCTTCTTACAAAGAAATGTCCTTTCTTTACCAGGAGAGCTATTGGGGCAACGTAAAGGTATCAGTTATTAACCTGTCAGACTACAAACTGTTTAAGGCCTTTATAGCCAAATAATCATTCTAAGCTTGTTTTGCTGAACAATGCAAAAAAAACCCCCACCACAATCATACAGTGTGAATCATGCATTTCTGCAACAGAACCAAATTTAAATTTAAAATAAAAAGGCTGCCTTGCTGAGAGAGCCAGACACTAAATATCATCAGACCAAAAAAAAAACCAAAAAAACCCTACCACCAAAAAAGCCCCAACCAACCAACCAAATAACAAAAAACCGCACCAATCCAAAAACCACTATGCAGATAGTAAAAAGGAAAAAAAAAAAAAGAGTCATCATCTTACTACAGAGGGAGGGACTCTCCACTCCTCAAGCACCAATACCTCACTCTTCTAAGCATTTCCTGGGAGAACATTTCATGGAGTTGCCTGATTTTGCTAAGCATGTCTGACTGGGCAGAGCTGTGCATCACTACCCTGCCCTGAACAGCTCTGTGAAAGTCAAAGCAATAACTGGTGCCCCGACTGCTGGTGTGTTATTCTTTGCATGCTGCTGTAGAAATGGGAGAGGATTTGGGACAGTGAGGGGTGTGGCTTCACTACAAAATACAATTAATAGTCTGGTGCAAAAGCATTATTTTATTCCAGAAATACGTTAATCTTCTGGTTATATGCAGGGATGGATTACGGAATGAACGCAACAGAATGGGGCTGGCCTAGCTGTTTCTGCTGTATGCCTCTGGACTAGCAGAAAATCCTCCTTTGGCCTATTCTTCACCTACCTTCCATCTCACTGCAAAGTTACGTGTATGCAATGTGCTATGTTTTACCGAGGATGCAGCAACTGAAGCCTCAGTCCTCTACCAAAACTTTCCATTCCACTAAAATAAAGCATGTACACCACTGAGGCCACAGCCATAGTGAAAATGCCCACAGCAGTCTAATGAGAAAGCACATCTGTCTCTGCTCTGAGCAAGCGTTGAAAGTTATCTTCAGTGGATTCATATCCATCAAGGTACCCAGTTATTAGACTGGAGTACCTAAGGCTAGTGGGAATAAATCTGGGTGTGCTGCTTCCTACTTGTACTGCCTACAAAACCAGGTGTGCCTTAAAAACAGTAGGAAACAAAGATCTAGGCTTAGGCATTCTGATTTCTGACACGGGCAAGTATCGATTCATTCCATGATCAAGATTCAGACCTAAAAGTCAGTTACATTAATAGGGGATCAACGAAATACCAAGAAAAAAGGTGAAAACAAGTGGGGATGTATGAGAAACTCCCAGAATGAAATAAAGAATACAGGATGCACTTTTGAAGACAGAAAAAACGAATAAAGAACTTAGACCAAATATACAGATACTGGTTGTGAAAGAATGGGCCAAGAGTTCCAGATTCAAACAAGAATAAAAATAAAAGATGCATAAAGCATTTTAACAATGCTTTAATGTTTTAATAATGGATATATCATCATAACAAAACAATCTGAAGTGGCAAGTGAAAACCAGGATTAATATTTGATTTTAGAAGTTACAGTTCAGAACTTTACAAAAATTTAGTTACTACATCCATTAATTTGCTATTTATTTGAGTGAACACTCTTAAGGTAAAAACTATTCAGGATCATTATAACACCATTAATGACTCTATGTGGGGACCACTGCTTGCAGCTTAGGAGACTATGATAACATTTAGGACTCTGAGCATGTTCTGCTTTCCCAGAGGCCATGGCATGCCTTGACCTAGCCGTCTGTTCCTGTTTGATGAACATTTTTATATATATTATTATTTCTAATATGGATAACGTATCCAAATCTGCATATTCTGTGTTTCGACTCAAGCCTTCAAATTTATAATCATAATGACTTTTAAGGAAATTTATAGCTCTCTAAGCAGCAATCCTCCTGTGAATATTAGATGACCAGATGAGAAAGCTGCATTTGCCTCAAGCAAAACTAACTGGCTTCAGAAACATTCAGCTTCCAGTATATCTCAGGCACATGGTCTTTTTTGTCTCAAATTCTTTTCTTTGCAATTCACTGAAATCTTCCTGTTTAACAATATCCTGTGTACTCACTTTCCCATTCCAAATACATCTCTTCTCCTCCTGGGAGCTGGGACTCAGTGTTTCCTTCTAATCCTGGCAGTCTTGCCGTGGCTTTAGGAAGCACGAGGGTGATGAACTTTGGGTGGCTAGAATGCTTGCGGTGTGGTGTGGGAGTAGAAAAACAGGATGGATGCCCCCAGCATAGACTGGCTGTGATACGCTTGACCCACCTTTCATTGATGCCATGATTAATTGCTTTCTGGGATTTTGGCCTGGATCAGCTCACAGCTACTTAGCCAGATCAAACGTTTGTTTGTCTTTTTGTTCATTGCTACCATTCCGAATGAGGCTTCACAGACCATTACTTTGATGGTATACAGCTGGCTGTATTTAATATAAAGGTGACTAAATTGAATGGATTGATTATAGGTTTGATTTTCTTAATTGCTACTCACAGTATCAGCCACCATTCATAATTATTTCAGCAGTTACTATTTCATAATCTGCTACAGTTTGTAAATGCCTTGGTTCTGGTCTTGTCTAACCAACAGCTTTTCCTGCTTGATTAGTCAAATGCCACTGCCCTGCTTTAATCCAGGCTTAGCAGGAGTACACAAGGCCACAAAAGCATCAGTCTCTTTGATGCTGAAGCTCAAGATGTGTAACAGAGGGCCCATGCAGATGCCTATTGTCCGACGTTATGCGGCACTTCTCAGCTTGTCTGGGTGGGTGGGTGTGAGATGACACAGCGTGAGTAAGTGGAGCAGAGTTCTTACTGAATCAGCACTCCTAAGTTTCCAACATCCCTCAGAGGAACATGAGAATCCCAGTTGCCATGATAGTTGTAGAAGTGAAAGAAACAGAATTTGTTCTCCAAGGAATATAATGGTTTCCATGATACATTATTTTAAATAGTGTGGCATTCACAGCAGCTTTATTGGTTTTATTATATTTGTATTCTGCAACCCTACTTGAGTAAAACCGATTTACCACAACTCCTTAGACAAGATCCATATTTCCTAAGTGACACTTCAGTATTTTTTCTGAAATCAACATAACTATCTTTTATGTGCATTCTTTTTATTACTCATTACTGCCTGAGTCCCACAGCAACTTGAAAAGTCATTAGCTTTCCTTGTGACACTGAAGAGTAGCACTGAGTTTTGCCTCACTGATGTGACTCAAGGAGAAGAGCATCCAGTTTACCTAATACACAGTCTTCCGGGGAATAAAGTGAAAACATTGGCCAGACACAGGCTTCACTTTCAGGTAGGAAAAGGTATTTGATATGAGACTCTATATAAATGAATTTATCTAAGTAACACCAAGTAAATTTATCCAGAAACCTGAACACACCTTCGGCAGTGACAAGCTGGCTTTCATCACATACTTCTGCTTTCATCTTGTTACGTAGCTTTAATTTCTTTCGTATTTCATTATTTCTTTAATAGTTCTCAACTTCTGCCATAGAAACCACTGACAGTGTACTTACGCTTGTATATCTGATCTAACACAGCAGAGCTCTTTAGGCAGTACTCTGTTAAATTTGCTTCCATTACACTTACTAATTTGTGTAAGAGCTCCAGAATCATGCATGCACTCTTGATAAGGCACCTCAGGAGAATGCCCTTCAGACTTCAGGGAACTTCTTGAGACAACAGACCACAAAATTACACTTCCCTATTCATACAAGACTTGACAAATTAATATAGACATGTGTCTTTTTTGACTTTTTAATTTAATTCATGTAAAGTTGTTTGATCCTGAATTTGCAAAGCTTGTTATTAACAATAAAAGAATATAAGTGATGATTAGTAATGCATTAAGTAATGTTAAACGTTATAATTTCCTTTTTATTCTTATTCTTCACTGTGTCAATTATATTCTGCTACTTATCAATAGAGTATAAATTTTTAGACATTAATATTCATGGTATGTAACAAGTTTTTGTCATGTAGAAATAAAAACCAACAGCATGATTGCATCTGTTTCAACATGCTATGAATTTGTTTCAAGTATAATATTCTGAAATTCAGTTTTAACTTGCAATACTAGTTTCAGAGCTTAAAAATGTGTTTTAATGCCTAAGCATTCATCATATCTTCCTAGATTCATTCAGCACTTTAAAAACACCTCATTTATACATATAGAGAAAAATGTTGCTCTCCTGCTTATGCATTTTTCTCTTGGATTTTTCACATACGTAGATCACCTCCTGAGGCCGTAGGCACAGAGCCTCTATGGATTGTCTGATCTAAATTTCATGCCCTTTTGAGGAGAGAAGACAAGAAGCTAAAAAGCTCGGCCATGGTTAAAGCAGATTTTTCAGTGACTGTTGTATATAACATTCACGATACTGAATAATGCCTTTTACGTCCTGACACAGAATAAGATCACTGCCATATGCAGAGAATTGCTCCTCAGGGCATGTATTGTCTTCCACTTCTTGTCTGGCACAACGGTGCCTTGATCCCTGATTGATTATTTAAGTATTTCTGTGATACAAAGGACAAGGTTTTTTGGGAGACAAGTGTCTTTTAGATAGACACGCTGATATAGACGGGATAAAAAAGCACAAGGTTTCAAGCACAAAAGCCTTTCTACAGCCTATCCTCAGAGAATCAACAAATAAGTAAGAGGTAGAAGTCGGGGGCACCAGCATTTTAGAGAACTTCATTCACTTTAAGTAAATGAACCGCACACATACGTTTCATTACCTTGGTGTCATCCAACCTCTCATGTAGACTGGACAGCCTTAAACCTATGCCATCCTTCCTTTCAGAAGGACTCTAATTCCACACCATATTCCCACAAAAGAAATGAAGATTTCTTTGTTTTCACGCATTCCCTCATCTTCAGATGACAGTTTGATGTATTTTATGATACAAGTGCTGAGTCTATGAATAGCATCTAAAATCAACTGTCAGAAAAGCTACAGAATAGGCATGTGTGAGCCACTTACGGGTCTTGAAGCCTAGCCTAATAAGGGGCCTCAGGGGAAGCACAGAAATTTTTTTTTCAGATTTCTGGGTGGGAGTTTGTGCCAGAAACGTCCGTGGATTGCTTAAAGAACCCCTTACACATGTGAACCTTTTTGTTACTGAAAACACTCAGGAGAAGATAGTTTAGGCTACTGCCGAGGCACAGGCCTTTTGCAAAATTGCTGGCTATGCATCCTCAGCTTGTGCTGAAATGAAAGCACAGTTCTCTCTGAAGTTATCGGCTCAG
>NW_010398388.1:14277-22968 GCF_000710305.1 Buceros rhinoceros silvestris
GCGGTCTCAGCGAACAGAGTCACCTTCTCTCTTGAACAGCTCTTTACTCTTGGTTAGAGCCCAACAGGTAAGTACAGCTGCTGGCAGAGTTGAACTAGTTCAGTGGACAGATAAAGGGATTTCATTCTCCAGCTTTCCCAAAGCTGCTCCTTTTGAAATAGTAATTTCAATGAACAGAATACAAAACATATAAGCCCTCCTAAGATAAGCCAGACAACCATTCCATTAAACGTACGTATTGTGTTAAATGCATTCTGTGTGCATGCCTCCGTGTATTTCACAACTGTCTACAAGCTTTCCAGTTCTCTACATGATACGGTCTTTTTGTACCTGGTATAAAATAACCCAAAGCCCTACTTCCTCCTGCATCTTCAAAGCTCAGGGAATTTGATTATGTTATGCAAGACAGGCTTTTAGGCTAAAGGGATTTTTTGGTTAAAGATTAATTACTGGGTTTAATGTGGACAGGTAACTGCGATTTGCTTACTTCAGCTAACATGCTTAAGGCCTACTATAGTTTATATATTCTCATGGGATTATAATCATCATCATCATGGCTTGGCTTTGTGAATGAAGATTTGGGAAGGGCTTCACCCACGCTTACTGCAAGCGCACTGATGGCTGAAAAGGCCACAAAACACTAACTTGAGGAGCTCTACTAACCTAAGTGGTGCCCCAGCAGGTGTTCTGCACTCCTATGGTAGTTCACAGGCTCATGGGGTCACCTACCATTAGGGCCAGTTTCTAACTACCCAACACAGGGCTATGCCTGTAACACTCTGTATGTGACAATCTGGGGGAATTAGGTATAGAAGTCTGTTTACAGATCTGTAGGTCTTTTTAAACATCTCGTAACTGTGTTCCTGTTTATGTGTAATATGAATGATAAAGTAAACCAGATAAACTGTAATTTTTGCCAAATGAAATATCCATGATGTGCTGATACACACATGTATTTTTAAGGTTATTCTCTTCGTCCCTGATGAGGATAAACAGCATTTAGGTCAGCCTGAGAAAATGATTTGTCATAGGAACGGTGTCTTTTATAACGTTCTCTGACTGCTTATCTATTTATAATTCCTGGTCCAGCTCACTGGCAGGCTATAACTCTGTCGTGCCTTTTCTTCTCTTAATGTGCTCAAAATGATGACTTTGAGCTGTTCTTCCTCCGTCACTTCCACCTGGGAGATGAGAATTACCCTAGTTTCTAAGTAAATACATTTGAGTACTGTAAAACTAGGTACCATTCAAATTAATTTGCTTCACAGTTTGATCAGTGCCCTAGATGTTACAGGTTTCATAGCACTTTATGAGGTACATTTCATAGCATTGTATCAGCACTGCATGAGGTATATTCCACAGCTTTTTGTCACAGTGTTTTATAAGATATATTTGATAGCATTTTATGTAGCCACTTTACCAGATAGCATGAATAGCATTTTAGCAGTAAACTTTTAGGGCACATTTCATGGCATACAGTTGCCTACAAATATAAATGCACTGAAATAGAGATAGTAAAAGTTAAGAACAATGTTAATTCTTATTATTCTGAAGAAAATAATTGTAAACCTCAAATTACTGTACAGTGTATATTTCATACAAGGAAATGTAACATGAGATTTCAGGCATAGAGTTCTGCTTTGGTTCTCATGTGATAGAGCTGCCTTCTCACCGGTGTCTTTCCAGTGCAGTAGCATTTGTAACAATATATTGCTGTATATCCTGCTAACATATTCTCACTCTTCTCAGATATATTTTCTGCTTTCTGCTCTCACAAATCAGTTCTAAGTCCTCTGACATAAGATGCTCCGGCTTCCTGCTGTCAGTGCACACCTGTGACATTCAAAGACCCTCTGCAGTCAAGCTCTCCAGGCAAAGTCCACAAAATTAACACAAGCATTAGACAAACAAGTACTAAAATACAAAGAAATAAAAGGAGTAACATATGCACAGTTTCCCTAGTAGTGGGAAAAAGACAGAAGGAATTCAGAATTTTTTTTTTTATTTGCTGCCATGGAAACTAAAAAAAAAAAAAAAAACAACCCAGTAACTTCTGTTTTTTTCTGTACTTCTTACAGGCCCAGCATATTTGCCAGAATGACTATGAAGGATAAAATCATTATCAGTCTTCCAACATCCACCAAATGTGAAAAATAGTAGGGAAAACAAACAGGTTATGCTTGGAGAATTTAAAGTGAGGCTAGGAAGGACCGGAAAGGGTTTCTTCCGTCTGAAAAAGAGAAGGGCAAAGAAATGACATGATCTGCATCTTATGACTGAACAAAATCTTGGTATGACTTGGTAGGAAAAAAGACTTAAAACCCTACTCAGCAAAGATTTTACAGCACAAAAAAGCCAGTAAAGACAGCTCGTTTACAACTACCACTGGATAACAAAGTGTATTGGAAGTGGCCTAGCATCAAGTGCTGAATGATCAATGTTCTTTTCCCCCACATACCAGGACAATGATGTGGGAGAACGACTATTTCTAGAAGTCCATCATCAAACTCCCAGAGTCTTTCTTAACTGGCGTAATCTACACATTAAAAGACCGAGCATGTAGAAAGCCACGCTTACATATTTATGTAAGCAAAACCACAAAACTTTTATAGGCAAGCCAAGGTGCAAATAAATTTGGTTTAGTTTATGCTGTAGCCCATTTTTCATCAAGTTCTGTTTTAAAAATACAATATTTTGAAATGGCATTCCTTCCTGTAAGATGTACTATTTTTTTATTGAATTCATTAAAATGTAAAAGAACCGTGATTAATATAAGTTTATTTAAAGTTACACAAAGTCAAACGTCCTACCTGCAAAACACCATATCTTCCAAGCTCACTAAGATGTAAGAAAAAAATAACAACAGTAGACCCTATCTTGAAAGTAGGCATACTAGCACCGGTAAGGTAAGACTTCGACAGTGACATTCAGCTGCCTGTCCTTAAGTTGTGCATAGAGAATTTCAGAGAGACCTCAGATTCCTCCTGAACTCTTTGGTCTTGGTGGAGAGAAAAACATAACATTCAACTATAACTCAGGGTAGGGAGCGCACAGAAAATGCTGGATTGGTACATTGCAATGCTACCACGTTTTCCATCTTCCAAAATACGCTTTCAACTTTTACCGTGCAATACAGAGTTGCCTGTTTGCAGCAATGCTTAGTGCTCAAGGAAAGACTTCATCGGCCAAAGCTGCAAAGAGTATATTGATCTCCCAAAACAAGAAGAACACCAACACCATTAATGTTCACAGGGCTAAACAAAGGAACAAATAAATGTAAAGATATGAGTTCCACAATATTTCCTTAATCAGAGAAAGCATTGTTTTATAAACAGTGCCAAAGAAAGGCTGGAAAACAGGACTCAGGTTTCCTCCTTTCTGTATAGTTAGAACGCCTACATGAACAAAGTAGTGTGTAAATTGAGTGTGGCAAATGACGTAATTTGTCCCATGGCATTTTAAAAAACACAAGATGATTCTCTCGTCAGAGCATTAACCTGTATAGTAAAGTCAAATCAAGATGCTTCTGTATGGTAGCAATCAGGAGCAACAGAAATTTTCATACCGGTTTGCTGGTGATGCATCAGATAAATTCTCAGGCTGACATTCTGTAGCAATTGCCAGATAACCAAAGTCTGCAGCAGAGTCTTCCCACAGCAACAGCACTGAATCTAAACATATTTCAACCAAGAAGTGCAGGTCCCTCTCATCCTGCTACTAGTGATACTGGCAGTCAGTTACCAGAACATCTACTGAAACTGCTATTAAAATTGTTTGATAGCACAATGGTAGTTTGCATAGTGAAGCCAACTGAACATGACATAATTAATACGTCTTCTTGAACTGCCGCACGTTGTGACCATTTAGTGGCATAGAGTACTTTTTCTTTAGGTTATATAGTCATAATCTGCAAGTGGTACCTTCTGCCTGCTGAGCTGTTGATGAAGTCAGTCACGTACCTGTCTGGCTCCCATTATGTTTCCTGTGGTGCACCACAAGAAAGAAAACAACAAAATTTCAAATTTTGTCAAACTGCCAAAGTATCTCATGTAATTCTGAAATCAAATCAGCTATGTTGCTCCACTAGCTGTTGAAGGGGCAACACAGCAGGACACAAGCTGTACATGACATTCCTGCGTGCCCTGATGATAACTCTGACATAGGTGACTGAGAAGCTGTTAAGTGGAGATGCTCTGCTGGACCTGAGGATGCGTAAGTCAGGGACAGCCTTGACAGCAGTAACTGTGAGACGGTGGAGTTTAAGATCTCAAGAGAAAGGATCAACACAAAAAGCAAGATCACAATCCTGGAATTTGTGAGAGCAGACTTTGGCCTGTTCAGGGATCTGCTCATAAGAATTTCCTGGGACATGGTTATGAGAGAGAAGAGGGGTCCTAGAGGGTTGACTGATTTTCACTTTAACATATAAGCACATGTGACTTCAGAAAGTGGCCCGCGTTGGAGGAAACACTTTCATGTTCAATGGCTTTTCACTGATTACCCTGGGAAGACAAAAATTATTTTTAATTTGGTTTTCATTCCTGTTCCAAAGCAAACTTTAAAATGAACAACTTTGTACTTGTCAGAAGAGCAATATGTTCTCCCCGCCAAAATCTCTCATTTAACAATTTCGGATTTCAGTGGGGAAATAACCCACTGAAGACAGAACTCTCCATAACACCAATGACAAATACCATGTATCATAAAAAAGTGGTAATCATAAAATACCCTTCTGGCACCCGAATTGAAATTTAATGCAAATAGGAAGAAAAGTAGTAAAAGCTGATTACATTATGGTCCGTTTCCTACGAAAGTGTGTTTAAATATTAAATAATATTCTACTTGACTTTTTTTCCAAGACAAGTTCTTTCCTTTTCTTTCTTTTTTATTCATGAACAGAAGATTAACTTCAGCATTCCCCATTCAACACTGAAGTTACATCTGGCTTATTTTTATTCCCTTTCTTTGTCTTGAAATGTTGTTTCGCCTTGACTGAATTGTCAGCAAATACAGAGAACACAGCAATTTCAACTCAACGTGTGTACATACACAAGGCCTGATTCTTCAACTCTCCCCTTACGCAACTCACGTTAATCATGTAAGAAAGAATCTATGGGCTCAGGCCTAAGAGAGAAAGAGAGAAAACAAGATTGCAAACTGCCTAAAGTAAAAACGAAAGCTGTAATTTTACTTCCATGGGGTCACTGAAAGTGTTACAATAGTGGTGTTGGTTCACGTGAAATCTCAGCTGCAATCACAGACCTACTGCAGAGACACATCAAGACACGTATTTTAAAAGTTTCAAGACAAAGAAATAATAAGTAAATGAAGATGCACAAACAGGGGGGCAGAAAGACAGACACTTTAAGCTATGATAGTCTTCTGTCATGACATCAGGATTTCACCAAATAAATGGATAAAACTAAACTCTGGCTGATGGACTTCTAAAAGAAATTCCTTGCTTGTTAGAAATAACAGTGAACAGAAACAAAAGAATAGCAACACTCTAGGACCTTTAGAAGGATCTAACCTAGATGCTGTTAAAATACTGTAGCATGAGAATAATAAATTATGCAGCTTTCTGTTTTCACTCTTATATGTTACAAAAGATTGACTGCAGCACAGAAAACTTTTTTAGCATATAAACATTTTCCTACTCTAGCCTGAAAGAGAAAAAAAATAACTTGAATGACCCTCCATGTTTTACATTTTTATTAGTGCAAATCAGTAACTACAAACAACTATCACAACAAGCTGCTGATGAGCAAGCAGCATTTCGCCAGGAGCAAAGGATAAAAATAAACTTCTATTCTTACATACAAGCAATAGTGTGTGTACCCCAGCGCATATGTGGTCTTGCATAGAATAGAATTAATTAACGACAGTTAAAAGGAATTAATAAAAATAACTTGTATTACTCATTCCTCTCCAGCCCAGCAGATGTTGGAATAATTTAATATATAAACAATACATTTAGCTAGTAAGGAACCCTCGCAGGCAGTGAAAAGTATATATGAATTTTAATGTCAGTAAAAACATCAGCTCATACGATCAGGATCAAACATATACTGCCAAAGTGGGCTGTCACATGAACTGAACAAAATTTGAGCTAGAGTGTCGTTCTCTTTGTTTCAGTGGTAGACTATCAAAGAACATATTTGTAAGGTAGAAGATTCTCAGAGCCTAATTTTCTCAAGGTATAAGGAACCTACCATGCCAGGAAGCCAACAGGAATTGCACATGCTTTGATATTGGCCAGGATATGCTTCTTGTTGTTGCACCCAAACTAGTCAGGAGTTTGAGTGACCTCTTCAGGAAGATCAGAAGGATTACTGAATACATAAAGCTTGTTTTATTAAAATGTAAACTTAAATGATTTATTAAAAATGACTGGGTAAGACAGAATAGCTATAAATAGGAAGAATGCAAATGGAAATGGATTAAAGAGGACTTATGAACAAATATTCCCACCTTCAATTTTTGCTTCCAGGGTTGGTTTGAATAATGGCTTTCTGGTTTGTGATAAACTCCAGTTCTCACTGGTCCAGTGAAATTGTCTCTTTCCATCACTATACAATCATGAAAGTGCATGTGCTCCCTGTTCCTCTCTGCAATTTCCTGGTTTCCTATTATTCTGTATGCTCTCTTCTTCTCTCTCAGTCAACCAGCAACCTGAAAGATTTTCTCTCCTGAGCATGCTCAAATACATGCAAGGAAAGATACTCTCTCCCTTCTTTGTGACAAGGCTGAGGAGGGATTTTTTAAGGTGAGAACGAACACTTAGAAGAGATACCATCCACCACACATCTCAAACCAGCTACAACTGCCGATTAGCAGCCGAGTGGTAAATATCTCCAGCTTTTATACAACTCCCAAGTCCTTTTTTGATTTCATCTTCACAGGTCCTCAGCAACTGATGCTACAGTTCCTCTTAGACATTTCTTAGATCCATCTCTCCTCTCTGTTGTTCTGCTTCGGTTTGATGAGGATGTTCAAACGATGTGCAGTACACTTCGCTCTTAGCTTTCCAAGCAATGGAGTTACAAAAAAGTCTCTTACTCTGATCCTCTTCATGGATATACAATCTAACGATAGATTATGAACCTGGTGTGAATGTAAATCATAGTCTCTTATGAGTTTCATTTAGGACCTAACTGTTGTATCCAACTTCACTAGTATTTATAGTTTCTGGTTACACTAAATGGAGCTATGGAATTTAAGTTGTAAATGCAGCATGAGCACAAAAAGCATATTTGTTCTATGATCTTAATATGCTTAGCAGGTATCGGAGCTGTGCTTGTGCATGTGCCTAGTGGACTTTGGTCATTAATTTCCTGGGTGATGGAGCTAGTCTTTAGCATAGAGGAAACAATGGACTCCTTTGAAATTACCCTGAAAGTAGATGATTGACTGAACTCACAAAATTCAGTGCACGTAGTGGAAGCATTAAGTGTTTTACTGACAGTTACAGAAACACTTCATGAGGAATTCTGGATGGTTGTGGAGATTTCTTCAGAAAACTGCTGCTGTGTCTAACAGTTGATTTAACACCCTGGGCAGGTGACCCAGAGATTCCCAGGAAGCTACCGCTGGTGAAGTGATCAAATTTTCCATAGATACAACACTTGTAAATAGTCTATTGAAGATATGCTTTGTATGCAGTTAAAATAATCAATAGCAATGGATTATGCACGTGCTGGAGGGTTCATGTAGGACCATGGCTTAAAAGAGCTGAGCAGAACTGCAGTTTGGAGAAACTCATCCAATTCAGCTGATGACAGTTGTGCAAGGACACCTAAGTCACAATCCAGAAAACAACTGACCCTGCTATTCAAGAGGTAGAATTTCCTTATGATCATTAACTTATGCCAAGAACCCAATAAATTATTAGACTAAACCAAACCAAAACACTCCTTCTATGAGTGTCTGTGCAAAAAGTCATA
The DNA here is from genome assembly GCF_000710305.1 of Buceros rhinoceros silvestris. Lineage (NCBI taxonomy): Eukaryota > Metazoa > Chordata > Aves > Bucerotiformes > Bucerotidae > Buceros > Buceros rhinoceros. The sequence goes on from NW_010398388.1 coordinate 22,221, forward strand.
ATAATATAAGGGGAAAAAAATTACTGCATATTCTTAAGTAACTGAAAGAAACAGATGTTCACATACAACAGCAATAGGACTTACCTACACAAAAGTAGATTACTCCTGTTTACCATGAAAGAGTTAAAATGCTTCCAAACCTCCCTTTTTCTGCAGAGTAATGATGGCAAGAGATTAAATGACATACTGAAGTAAAGGTAGCTCTTCAGACCTTTGAGGAATTAGGACTCTTAATTTTAGCTGCTTTTTTATTGCAAATCCCTCTGAAATCAGGTATACCTCTGAAAAAGCTTGTAGGATTTAAAACTACAGCAGCAGCCAATCTAACAGCTAGCATCTTCTGACAATGAAAGGATCCGTTCTCAAATAACAACAGTAATGCTAAAACTGAGTTTATTTTGCTGCAGAAATTCTACAACATTATAAGTGATTAAGCCATTTATGGCTGCTAAAATGGCATGCAAATGTCAGAATAAAATATTGAATGATTAGGAAAATATTCAGTCAAGGCAGTCTCCTGAAATAATAAAAAGGGAAGAAACTGTAAAAGTCATTAGGTTAGTCCTCATTCAGCCTTAAAGCATTATGAAGCACAGGCAGTATCCTAATGAAATTCAGGACATGTTTCCATGAGCAAAATTCTCAGCATGCTTCATATCAATTAGTATGAACCTCAGGATGTTTCTTGTTTTCACATCAGTCGAGATGATAAGTCTTCTTGTCTAGTTTGGAGAAAAGGAACAGTAGG
>NW_010398388.1:23078-31338 GCF_000710305.1 Buceros rhinoceros silvestris
GATCTCCTCTACAGATTCTTGAGGTGGGGAAGTGGAGAGGGAGCGGCTGATCTCTTCTCCCTGGTGTCCTGTGACAGGACACTTGGGGATGGTTCAAAGCTGCACCAGTGGAGGTTTAGACCAGACATTAGTAAGCACTTCTTTATCAAGAGGGTGGGCAAACACAGGCTTCCTAGAGAGGTAGTCACTACCCCACAACTGTCAGTGTTTAAGAGTCATTTGGACAATGCCCTTAACAACATGCTTTAAGTTTCGGTCAGCCCTGAATTGGTCAAGCAATTGGACTAGATGATCATTGTAGGTCCTTCCAACTGAATTAGTCTTATCTATCATAAAATATGGCATGCCCACTGTTTTGCACTGATTGTATCTTGACTTGAAGTAGCCTAACCAGAAAAAAGTTATAAAAAATGAGGAATTTTAAAATTTTTTCTTGATAAAGCTTGTTTTGGTTTGATTTGGTTTTGACACATTCCTAAGTTCTTAGATGTTTCTCAGAACTTCAAAACTAGAGGAAAATGAAGGTGTCTACAGGTTCCACCACAGACCTATCCTAAGATTCGTACAGCAACATGTTTCTTTATAGTACAAACCTTACATAACTTGTAAATAAGGACTGAAGATAAAATTAAAAAAGAAATAAAATAACATAAAATAGCAAAATTTACAGCTGCTGAAGAAAAGGGAATGTAAAGCATCTGGAAGCTGGAATCACATCTGACTGAACTATGGTTATGAACAATCCTTGTATAAATTTAGATCCTGTATAGGTAAGACATTGTTCAAATTTGTACCCATTTACTTTGATGATTTAATTTTTCCTTTTAAATTCTGACTAAATATCACTAGATAGAATATAAGAGTAAGTTCTGAAGTACTTTTTGCTGAGTTGTGAAAATCAAGGAAGAAATAAAGATAGACTTTATTGATTTGTTGAACCAGGGTGAAATTATTTCAGCATGCGTATCTATAAATGTATATACACACACGAAACTAGTTGTGTCAGTATTTTCTGAAAAGCGAATACAGACTTCATCGGTCTTTTAACTATTGCCTGTGGAAGGCTTACCCTGATCCTAGGCAAAAACACAGAAAGGCTGGTATAGCATATTGTGGAGAGATGATCCAGTCCGAGTGGCAGTGCTTTGGTCAGGGGTCTGACCTCCCGTAGGCTGGGCCTGAGCTTGCCCGGCCACTGCAAGCCCTGAGCTTGCCCCGCAACAGTCTGAGTGGCAGTGCTTTGGTCAGGGGTCTGACCTCCCATAGGCTGGGCCTGAGCTTGCCCAGCCACTGCAGGCCCGGAGCTTGCCCAGCAGCCGCCACATGATGTCACTGGGCCGTGACCACAGGAACCCCTGAGGAAGGGTCTATAAATGGTTCCTGAGAGGCCACTGGAGCGCTCCTGAGGAACGGCCCGTCTGCACCTTGGTGATGTCCCCTTGCTTGGGGCAGCAAGTAAGGATACTGTCCTGGGAACTGAGTGGTACCTATCGGGTAGGTGATGAGGAGTCTGGAATGGAAGCAGAAGAGTCCCCACTCGCAGGGTCGTACAACTGTTGTCTGCTTAGTAAGTGCCTTATCCTGATCAAACACCTGACTGAGAACTTCATTCCTTCAAGGGGCAGATAAAGGCAGAGGTTCTGTCCACAGCAGATATTATCAGAAATGAATTAGAGAGTATTAGCAAAAATAATGGGTTTATAGAAAATAGGTCTTTTGGTACAAAACAGGTATTATATACTGTACTTAGAGATTTAGTTGAAAAAGACAGTGGTGGACCTGTGTTCTGTGAAACTTAGCTCTCCATTCCAGATCTCTTTTCCCATATTCATAGCACACAACTGGGAATTCACATATTGCCATAGCAGTGCCGTAACTTCTTTGTACAACTGAACATTGTACAACTATGTAGCAACTATGAACTTGCACGGATTCAGAAAAAAAGCTGTAGTTCCACTGCAGCAGAGTTGAAGACAAGCACTATTTCCAGAGTCCCGCATTTTGGTATTACGATGTGTCCTGAGGTGGAACTATGAATGTCATATAACCTGATGTGGTCAAGAGGTATCAGCATGTTCACATGTGAGCATGCCAAACCATGGATAAATGTAACTATGTTAAAATAATAAACCTAAACCTGTAAAATCAAGGTAGCTATGCCTTTGTCCTGATGAGCCTTGCAGCTCATCCAGCTCATCCAGGATGAACGTTATCCCTCCTGGGTAACTTGCCCTACACTGCTGCTGCAAATAATTTTCCTAATGTCCAGATGAACCAGAAAAATTGCAATTAAAGACATTTATTGCTTGCTGTATCATCTTTCACTATCAAGAAGAGTTTGGTTCTGTCACTTAATTCAGAAAATTTTCTCCATTTCCTCTTCACCCATAAGATGAGCATCCACGCTCTATTTCCAACATTTCTATCTATTTGTAAATTTTTCTCCATAGCCATATTCTATACATATAATTGGGATTTTTTGGATGGATAGTAGTACATAAAAATTATTCCTTGCCTATTTATGAGCTTTACTATTTTTACATAAATACGCACACATGAACGAGACAAGATGTTGTAATTCAAAACTAAAAACCCCAAACCCTAATTATATGCAAACTTTTACCAATAGTAAAATATTTAATTACATCAAAGTTGTCAGTGCTACATTTATCTACTAATGATCAGCACGTGAGACAGCTGGCTGGTTTTTCACAGGAAATACATTAACAATTCTTTCTTGCTAACCTATTTTTAATCATCCTTATATTTCAAGCAAGAGACAGTACGAGAAAAAAAGGAAATGGAGCAAAAGCTTATCTGAGAAACAAGCAAGTGCTGGTTTTATTTCTTGCAGTTATGGACTGCTACATCCTTTTAATTTTCTTCTTACGGCTTTTATGTGCAACTTTTTCTTCTACATTTTCCTTTATCCACTCCACAGAATGATGAATACTGGAATTTTTATATGCAGAAAGGAACTCAATGATCTCAACTAAGGGATGACGGTCCAGGCAGGTAGGGACCATTTAATACCTTCTACAGAAAAGCCCACAAGGATTCATACATAACTTGAATCTTACAATTTAAATATATATATATTTATAATTGATATAAATTGATATAAATGACGTGATTATTTTTTATAATCATCATTAGTCTTAATGTGATCACTTTTTCCTCACCATTCTTAAGCTTTCCGGCAACTGTGTTAACACCAAAGACAGGAACATCTTGACTGAAATAGAAATACCCTTCTTCCTTCTCGCACGCACTTATATTAATGTGATAAAGAAGTGAAACGATTCCTCAGTGTTTGAAAGAAACAATAGCTCTGACAGTTAAAGACTATTAATGACATCTCACAATCTTGTGAGACACTGCGATAATTATTTCTGCCATCACTATAACTTATTAGCAGCCACATTTACTATCTTTTTCTCATGACAGTTTCTTATATAGCAAGTGGCCAACATGTGTTAAGACATTAAACTCTGGAATAACTGTTTTATTATACTTTGAAGCAATTAACTCCTACATACTTGATTAGATATTGCTACATCTCAGATTTCTTTAAGTTTCAGACTATACTTAAAATTTAAAATGTAGATTTAAATCTCCCTTTTAATAAATCATTGTACACTTGGCTGGAACATAAATGTGTTCTACCAGGAAACTTGTAACTAATCTAGTACCAGTTATTAGGTTGATATTCTACTGCAGAAAGAAATTGTATAGATAGTAAAAAAGTAGTATTAGAAACAGTAATTCAAGCCTAATGAAGCAACATTAGCACTTTTATGTCGTACTTTCTAATTAGGAAGACTGTTAATGAAATTGGGGCATTTACTTAATTGCTATGAACAATTATTTTCAAATTAAGCTTAGCAATTAAAGACCATGATTAAACTCATAGTACAGGCTAGAGATATGGTAAGTATCTTGCCTGCTGCATTGTGCATGGTAGTCAAGATTGCAAAAATCTCCTGATTAGCCAGTGTAAATTAAGAGCAATGCCATTTCACTGAGAGCATGAATGAATATGCAAAGAGGGAAAAAAAAACCCCACCTCTATTATGGAGGTCAAATAATAGCCAGAAAAACTGTTGTAAAAACTAATTATATTGGTGATATTTTCTCCTGATTTCTTCTATACAAGGGAAGGTCAAGGAGATGAATGTGAATTCCATGTAACAGAGATGATGAAAGAAAACACACTTTGTAGCTGTAGCCACAGCTGCTGCTGACAGCCCTCTAAACCATTAGATCTCTCCTAACACCTCACATCAGGAAATTTACCAGTGAACATACTGATTAATCTCAGCTAGTTTTATCAGGAGCAGTAATACTGCAAGGTGATTTCATAGGATATATCTGTGTCCTTGAAACTATGAAACACTTATGACACCATTCATCAATGCAGAAGACTGAATCTGGTGTTGCGTCCCACCTGAGATACAAACACTGTCTGATTCCAACTGCAAAAAAAAAAAAAAGCCTTGAGACAGTGCTCTCTTTTTTCAATTAATATTTAGGTGCAACCTTCTTTTTCTTACTAATAGCACACAAAAAAGATACCCTAAATTTAAAAAATAAGCCTTCCATCCTTTTCACAAAAACTTTGAAAAGCAATTAATCTTCTTCTTCAAATTTTTGTTTTCAGATAGAAATTGATCCTAGCAAAATGCTAAATCTCACTTCATTGTATAGGTCAGCACGTTTAGCTATTATTCTGAAGTATTTAAGGAAATATATAGAATTTAATAGGAAATAAACATTAAGCACGTTTAAGAATGTGCTTAATGACTGAGGACTTACAGAGCGAAGACAGCAAAATATCTAATGTGAAAAGATGTATCTATCTGTAACATTTTTAAGAAATAAATGGAAATTTTTAAATAAATTTGACCTAAGACTCAATTTCATTTCTTTCAACTCACAGTCTCTTTTAACATGATAGGTTGTCTTGGACTTAGATGTCACTCAATAAAACATGAAAAGCAGGAAATAAAAATAGGATAAAGTGCAAGGTGAAGAAGAATTAACACTCAATCTCTTTCTTAAAAAGAAAGCTAAATATTGGTCATATTTTGCTTAGTCTTTGAAAGCGTCCAGCTGAAGACATAAGGCATTCATTTTCTGAACTCCTGTGTTTCATTACAGCAATCACCCCAGCCATCTATCGATCTATTCAAAATTTCTGGGTAAAGGCAGAAGGTGCTTCTGTGGCTCCTTTAGAAAAATAATGCTTGGAGATGGTTGTCTTTTTAATAATTTATGGAAAGAAACACAGTCACCACAGTACTGTATCATTTCATATATCATAAGGATTCACACAACATACTCAACAGGGGTGTTACAGAAGTAAACATATTTTTCAGGTTTGAAATGAACATCGAAAAGGGAGTAACCTATGATTAAGTGCTATGAGAAAAACTGAAGAAGTTAATTATTGTTGGGAGATTAAAGTTTACACAGCCTAATACTCAAAATTGCCTGCCACCAAGGTAAACATCTTACATCAAAATCAGGATCTCTGCAAACACTTTTGTCATGTGAATCTACACATTTCCCCCTGTCTGATGGATCATCTCAGATAAGTGTCAGGGCCCCTGGTGCCCAGAGCACCTTGCCAGCTCAGCGGGTGTCAGCGCCTGTACCTCAGGCCAGCGCCCTGTTCTCCCCCAGCCTGGCTGGGTGCTGCAGCAGGACCCAGGCTGCAGCTGCTGGACAGGCAACAGGGGAGAGGGAGCCCAGAGGGGCCTTGGCAGGGACTGAGCTCCCTCTGTGTTCAGAAGCCACCTCAGAGCCCCAGCCCTTGGTCCCAGCTCTGCTCTGGCCATGGGCTCCCCGGACCAAATCAGCACCATGCCGGCACCCGCCATGTCCTTGCCTGACCCTCCATGCACCTTCCCAACAGAAATTACTTGCTCGGTGGTCATCATCTCCCGACCCTCAGGTGTAGCCCTCATGGAGCCAGCACTGCAGTGTCCCCGTGCTCCAGGCCTCCATGTTCTCTCTTCACTGCTCTGGAGATGCTCTTTGGGAGCCACAGCCTGTATGGCTGCCTTCCTGGACTGAGTCTGTCCCACACAGAGGGATGGACAGAGTTGGCTTGCATAGGAATGCAGAGCAGCTGTCAGACGTGGCTGTCACCCTGGAGGGTGGGTACCTGCCAGAGCACCAAGAGAGCACTCCCAAACTGATGAATGAGCTCTGCACCACCTTCCCCATCACTCAGAATGAGAGGGCTGTTTAGGTAGAGGCTGCTCTCCCTCCCCACCTGAAGATCAAAAACATAAGCAATATTGAGTGAGTGTGGTTTTGTTCTGGTGTAAATGGCCACCACACAGCCACCCACCCCAGCAAATCCTGCCATGACCACTGGAAAGGGGTGCAGGTGGAGGTGTGGACGCTAGAGCCCTGCCTCACAGTACTCCCTCCTTCATCATCCCAGGGGAGCACACCGTGTAAACCATTGTTCCGCTGGTGGCAGGGGTGTCCCATAGTTTTGCAGGTTTTTGGTTTGCCCGGAGAGTCAGGATTTCCGCCCAGCCCCAGCTCGCACCCCAACCAGTCACTGAGAACCACGGAGGGCCCATCACCTATGAGACCATTCCCCTTAGGGTAATTATGGCACCCAGACGCTCTTGAGGTTATTTGACCTTCCCTATCCTGCATCATCCACCTTTCCCTGCCCTGGCTATGGATGTGCAACCCTATCATTTCCTGCCTGAAGGAAGGGGATGCCCAGAGCCTGAGGGGAAAAGCCAGGATCTCTCAGGTGCTTTTCCCCACCACATAATCCTGCATCAACTGCGACAATCAGCTAGGCAGTTTTCTGGCTACACAACTACCGCAGTTACTGTCACTAGACCTGCGATGTGGGACTGTGCTCTTTCAGCAAGGCGACTGCCCTGCCTGCTCTGTTGTCAGTCTTAAGCCCCTGCTTGTCTCCTCTTGCAGAACAGAATGATCTTTCTTCTCCAAGATGTTAATATGCCAGTATTTACCTACAGAAATAATGTTTTGGGGATACTTGGAGCATTATTTCTTGTCAGAAGACAATTAAAGAAGAACAAATATAATCCCAAATTGGTATCATTAATATGTGGTAAAATACTAGATAAATATAGCATAAATTTCCACAAACATGTTACTTTAATATATTTCCATAGAATATACCAGAATGGAAAACACAGTAGTGCAATTACTGATGTCACAATTAAAAAAAAACAATGACCAACCGTATATTACTTTACCTTCTTTTCAGCATGTAATTAATTAGACCAGAGATATATAATTCAGAATAAAAATAACTCATTAATGTCTTTGAAGTAAAATTAGACATATTAACATGTATGTTTGCTATTTTCAAGCCTAATTATATAGACGTTGTCATAGATCCATAAAAAACAGGGTTGACATATTTTACAGTACGCTCTACCAGATCACAGTACAGTAGACAAAATACCATTATCTGTAACAAAACAGACTTTGTAAAAAGCTCTTCACCAAGAGCTTTTTTACCCTGCAGCCCTGTATTACAGGGTACTGTCACTGGTAAGAACAGGTGGCAGGCTTCCTACTGACTTTGCGAGGTCTCAGCCCTTGCCAGGCTTGCTCTGTCTAAAGTTTTCAAAGCTGCAGCTTTGTGTTGCTTGGTTTAGCTGTAACTATCCTCTTTCTAACTGAACAAGTAGCTATGGCTAATTTGTTAACTTTTGTTGGTTTGTATGGTGTGATCATAGTTTTATACAGATGGCAGTTACAAACAGTTATTCTAGAATGAGGTATTTCTGACTCTAACGTAACGTTGCAGCATAGAGAAATATTGGCCTAGTACTAGAGCAGAAAGCTCACACCAGGACTGTCCTCACACCAGGAGACACACGATGCAGCACAAGGGAGTACTAGTATGAGAAGATGGAGACCTCACAACAATAAACAACCCTCCAGTGGTCAGGTAAACTCATTCAGACTGGAACTTGACAAAACTAGCTCTAGGGGTAACAAAGAGAACACAGAAATAGTATATAACAGTAAATCCAGGTGTGATTCAACACAAGGTTCCTCCCTGAAAATGACTCCAGATGCTGATGGCTCACTGTAACATCTCACCACCAACAGCAGAAGGAAGCCATCTACAGTCAGGCACAGTAAAACCTGGAAAATTGGTAGAAATCAAGAAGCATGTGTATTAATTGTTTTTAATTGCTAGAGGCAAGTTTTCTGCTCAAAAACATCCTGCACACACACACCC
>NW_010398389.1:0-9032 GCF_000710305.1 Buceros rhinoceros silvestris
AATTCTCACTCGCCGCTCTCAGGCGTGCCGTGAGGGCATTCCGCGTTCTCCCTTCCTGTTCGCATCCCGACACAACATCCCTTGGACAAGTGCTGATTACTGTAAATTTGCAGTTCCATCAGCTTCCCGGGGGACTTGTGCACTGCTCTGAGAGAGCGTTTTCCTGCTTTACTCGGAAACCCGTGGATAAGGTACACGGGAATTCAGACTTCGAGCACAGCAGGCACCGTCCATTCACCGCTGTAGGTAACGGAGTGTCTCCTGCCGGCTATGAAGTAGCGGGGCATGTAACAGCAGTAGCTGGAAAGAATAGTCAGATATTTCAATATCCAAATAAAACCCTGGGCTGAATAGAGTACTGGAAAAATTCCTCCCCTTGCAAGGTGCTCTGCTGTGCTGTGGTCTGCTGCAGCTCCCTTCAGTCTTCACTGTGGTGGAAGCATGAGAAAGAAGCAAAGCAATGTTGTTCTTGTATGATAAGAACCTGATAAGGTAAACGGGAGGCAGTCTTATGAGACAAGAAAGAAGCCAGAGAGCGATTAAAAGAGAGAAGGAACCAGATAACGGGCCATAAAACACCGAATCTGTCAAACTGGGGCTGGCTGGGATGGATGGGCCTTGGGAAGCAGCACTGCGCCTGCTTAACAGGCTGTCAACTGTTCCTGTCTCCTCCTCGGGGAGCATAAACCACTGATAATGAGACATGCGATGCGTGAAGTCGCATGATCTGATGTTACCTGTAACATGTGATAGGCGTGTCGGGTTAGTCTGTAACTCTTGGAGTACCCAGCCCGTGGGGAAACAAGGGAGGAACCTCGCGGCCAGGAATAGGGTATAAAACTTCATGTATTGCTTTGGCAAATTGTGCCTACTAGCCTAGACACCTGCTCTTGTCAGGACCTAATAAAACTAAGTGCTTCATTGTGGCGTCTGACTTGAGTCCCTGGCGAGGCTCTTGCTTGTTTCCTACAGAAGTAAAAAATCAGAGCAGTCAGAAATCCAAGTACAGACTCCAGTGTATTTTTAAATGACCAAAGTTCAGTTTTACATCAACGTCGCTTTGCTTCGCTCTGAAAACTTTACAAGCAAAACAAATGAACCTCTGAAACCTTTATGTAGCAGTCTCCAAAATCTGCAAGCTTTCCCCATGTGGAAAAAAAAAAGTCACATATGCAATGCTAGTTCCAATGGGATCCAGAGCAGGCATGAAGAGCTTTTGAAGGAAATCCATGTTGGAGTAATGATCCGTTCCGTCATGTAAGGGAGCTTTTACCATGCAGGCAAGCCAGTTCCGGTTCCATTAGAAAGCAGCTTCGGAGGAAATGTTCTAGTCATGGTTTTCCCCCCAGATATAGATAAATGCTTGGGCTGGGAAGGATAAAAAGAGGATAATCTTGTGTTTGTATTTACAGAACACGCCTTTGAGCTTTGTACTTGACAAGCCATTGTTGATCCCTTCTATAGTGCAGGGAAATGGAAAGGAGAGAACCCTAAATTCTAAACTCTGCTTTGATTTTTTTTCCTTTCATGTTGGACGGAGATTTGATCATGGACTTGTTACATTTTTTCATAGCAAGTTTACAATGAGCTGAGTAGATTTCAGCCAACCTCTGCACTTAGTTCGTTATTCATTAAAACAAATTGTATCCGAGTGAACCCAGTTCCTAAGCGGAGGCTGGTTGAGCGTGGCGCAGCTGCTCTGTTGCATCAGCACCCTGGAGAGGAGCCCAGCCGCCCCGCTCCCAACGTTCGCCCAGAAGCTGCAGCTTGGCCAGGCCTTACACACCAAATTTTCGGATCTTGGCTGAACCAAAAGCCCCAACGGTTTAGCACTGTTGAGCTGCCTTAGCTTCACTGCTTCGACAGTTGTATTGTCAGGCACTTTGCAACAGCTCCCTGTATACAGACTTATGTGAAACCTGATGGATTTTTTTCCTTTTTTTTTTTTAAGTGATTTGCTATTTTCACTTGTTGAGCTATTTTCACTGTCTGAGTTAGCAATTTTCTATAATACTATATTTTCCTATGCAGCATTATTTTTTTTTCCAGGGGAATTTGGGTTACAGAAAACATCTAAAAAAGATTTATGCATAGTTTCTCTTAATAAAATAGGGTTGCTTTTTTTAGGCAAGGGTTTAGTGGTTGTGGAATACTACCATTACTATATCAAAACACAAGAAGTCACTCCCCAGTAAACACAGACTTTGGGCTAAAAGCAGAGATCAAACAGGTCCCACGTGTCTGCATTGCTATTCTGGAGTGTGATTTCTCTCCCAAGACTGATTTCAGAGGAGAGAATCCTAAAAAGGGTGGGTCACAGGAATAAATTACTGTGTAGGTTTGCCAGAGTTAAGTCAAACATCTCAATTCTTGGCCATCAACACTAGGAACAAAATTAAAAGTTGGGATCATAGTATAATAACTAAGAACATTCTCAAGGAAAAGTTGGATTTTTTTTTCTGCTTTTAAATATCAGTTGAGTCAAACCTTCAGGTTCTAAGTGTTATATGAATGTGAGCTGGGAATTTTCCATCCTGTTGTGAAACCAGGACAACATCGCTGCCTCAGTTCCGCCTTTTATAGAGACTAGACTACCAGTGCTGCTGTTGTCTGTCTAAAACCTGTCTGTTTCTGGAAGCCTATTTTTTTCTAAGATATTTTGACAGAATATGTTAAAAGTATAGTGGATTTATATATAAAACACAGGTATATTATGTAACAAACAAATAAATAAATGAATGAATGATTTCTGCCTTAAGCAAATTAAGATGCTGCAGGTTGAAAACTGCATTTCGCTGCAGTAGAAATCACAGATGGTAGCTCAGTGGCAATAAAATAAAGTTTGTGACATGTCTTTGTAAATGCTGGATTTAGGAAAACAACAGACACCGGGACACTGAAAGGTCTTTCCAGGTCCACGAAATAACATAATGCTTCTACTATCATCAATTGTTTGACCTCAGTCTCTTTTTCTGACTGCCACAAAGAACTTTGGACTTCTTTTAATATTAAATGAAGTATCCACCATCTTGCCAAAAAAATGGTCTCTCCAAAGGCACTTGATTCTTTGGAGTACTTGGAGATTCCATTTCACAGAATATCTCCTGTAGAGAAAGATCTTGTGTGTTCATGTCTATTAACTCAGAGCTGCTTCTGAGACCATTATCTCTTAGTTAAAGCCGTCTCTCCCAGTGAGCTGTTGCCACACTCATAACTGACAACAATATAATTTTTAGCTGGATATACCTTCCACTTACTTAATCTTAAATTGTACAATCCTGGGTTTCAGAGAAAGCTGGAAGCCATAGGCTGGGCTCTGGCATTTTAGTCATGTTGATTTGTAGTGCACTATCAATAATGCTTTATAGAAAATGGAACGGTTTAGGACAAGTACAGTATGGCATCTCCAGAGCAGGCAGAGAGGCGCCACCATTAAATGGGGTCACTTTTGGGATGTGGAGGCACCAAGACGACATTAGACATAGAAGAAAGTGAAGTCTTGTCTGAAGCGCTATTAGACCTTGAAGGTGGACACCGAGGAAGAGATGTGACAAAGGGTTTGTCTATGACACCACAGCGTAGTGTATTTGCATCAGAAAGCAGAGAACATCCAGCAAGGCTTCATGACTGGAAACCGATCTGGTGGAACAGGGAGTATTTTATACCCAACGCTTGGGACCCAAGACGTCCCCTTTTGTTCATACATTTACCCATCCGCTTTAGAATAGAGTGCAGCCTTGTACTGACTTGGATAATGACATCTTAAAGGATCGTACCCATTGAATGCAAGACAGAATTCTGCAGACTCGAGAGTCTCCTGCTTCAAACATGGTTAAATAACAGAGAACAGAGTATGCATTATGCTATATTTATAACAAGCCAGTACAAAGTCTGCAATTTTTTTACTCCAATGTTATAATTGTAATTCAATAGAAACAAGAACATAGTTATCAGTGACTGAAACAATTGTCAGAACATATTTAATTAAAGGCTTAACTGGTTACTGAGTTCTATTTTTTGAGGTCAAGAAACTGGCAGGTAATGTGCATTTCAAAAGCCAGCTTATGACAGTCGTGGTAGAACAATCTTCATCTGAAGGCTTAAACACCATTCAGTGGAGCTGTAAATTTGGTGGAATGGTGTAAAAAAAATGATCCTGGCTTATAGCAGACACTGGAATTTTTACTTCTGTGACTGGTACTCCTCTAGCTTTGGACGACCATTAGAAAGTAAACATAAATTCAAGATTAAATGTCAAGTGTCAGAAAGCATTTTCTGTTTTTCTTTAATAAGTTGGTTAAAAATTTGTCAATTTTCTATTCTTAGGACATCTGGAAGGCAGATGAATTTGAGGTCACCCATTTGCCAGGAGCAATATGCACTGAACCCAAGAACAATGGTCCGCAAGGAACATCTTCACAAAAGTATCGCTTGCCATTTGAAGCCCTTTTTTAAGGTGCTCTAAGGAAAGAATTCTGCACTGATCCAGGGTCTGTGGGGCCTGACCCAAAGGAACTGACCTGAAGAAAGCAAGCTGCTGGCAGACAAGCAAGAGCATTCAGTTCGCTCATCCTTAAAACACTGAATGGGCCGGACTGCAAGAACCCCAAACTGCTGCAAGCTCAGGCCCGAAGGAGCTTTAGGCTTAGCTGGAACCTTGGCAAATCAGAGCTCTCAAAACCAAGTAATGCTAACTAGGTGTAAAGCCAGGCTTCAGAATGTTGGGTTTGCAGGGCTACTTTAATGCTAGTGAGAGCAGAGCATGAAAACACAAACTGACCCAGACTCCTGACTAACTTTCCTCCGGTATAAACTGGATGAGCAGCTGATGTTTATACAAACCTGCCAGTTCATGTCAGCTAGGGATCAAAGCTATGAAATCCCTGGAATTAAACCTCTGATAATAAATGAGTAATGTTAATTAAATAAATAGGGGCTAACTAAAAAACCCAAACAATCTATTTCTAGTTTTTATATTACCTTCTCAACTGCCTAACTTAAGAGAATTGAGAGGGGGAAAAAACTATCACATTCTCCTTTTCTCGCTCAGGAACATCTAACGCTACTAGAAATAGCAGTGCAATTACTTTTATAGGTAAAGAGAGCTGAAAATGCACAGTCTCCAATAATGAGAATCTGATTAGTGAGACTCCTTCCTGCTGGCAAGTAAAACTCTAAGCATTCTGCACATTCACCCACAACCTCACCCACTCATGATGAAAATAACTTTAATTCTTGGTCATTGCAAAGGCAGTGCACAAATAGTTACAGTTTCACGGATGCCTACATCGATATTTGGCAAGAACGTAAACCTCTCTTTAGCTGCACGCTAGCCACCCTGTCAGTGCTTATAGTCAAGATTTTACCACATTCTGGCAAACAAAAGTGCTGGATTCCTTAGGGAGCAAATCTAACTATACCTCTTGCAGGCCAGGCCCGGAGCCTTTGAATGCCAGGTCTATAGTAGGGTATGTTTGAATGATGTCTGACAGGTAAACCTAAGTAACATGAAGTCACCGAGAGCTTATGAATAATTACCCAACAGTATAAAGCATACCTTGACATGCTACTTGCATTATATTCAATATTTTTTTCTGTAATGCAGAGTTAAAATTTTTAAAAAAACAAACCACCAAAATCCCAAAGAGCTGGGCCAAGATCACCTGCCAAAAATGTCAAGATTTATTCATTTGACCACCGTTCGAACTAGGGTGAAGTCGTTCCCCAGTATGAGCTGCCAGAGGCCTGGCTTTAACTTGTGAATTTTCAATATCCTCAGATAATGTGATCAGATTTGCTCTGTATTGATCTGACGTCTGTAGACAGATACGAATGAAAACAGTTGAAGGTGAACTCTGAAATGAGGCATCATAAAGTGATTGTGTGTGCGTGTGTAGGATGCTCCCAGGAAAGTTTATGTTGTTTGTTTCCCAGCTTTTGGTCTTCAAAGGGGAGCTAAAGTGCCCTGTGTTCTGCTCCCCCACTCCCTTTTTCGGAAGAAATTCAGTTTCCTGCAGTTGCAGGGGAACTATTCTTAGCAACATGCCCCCAAAATCCTGTGTTTCTGATTTTTTACTGTATAGCCAAGACAAAATATTAAAGAAAAATAGATACTTGTTCCAGAAATAATAATTCTTTAATTGAAAAGATTTTGTTAACTTTGTTTCTGGTGAAAAATTTGATCTTCAACTGGCTTGCTAAAATATTTGCTAAGACCCAACCCATGTTATTGTTCACAAAGAATAGTTCACAAATGAAACTAGAACACACTGGGTTTAGTATCTGGAACATTCAGTTCTTTCAGGAATATGGTTTGTCTATAAAAATAATGTTTTATGAACACTGTAATGAGGCTCACATTCTGACCTGGAACAGTTTACGAAAGCTCATGGGAGAGCCGTGTGCCAGAGGTGGCGAGTGAGTAATTTAACGTGGGTAAACGAAGCACTGAAGTACGGGAAGGGTGACACCGTTTTCCTTACAGAAGAAACAGTCTGTTTCTTACGACCAGAACCTGCAGTCCACATTTACATCATAATGAATGGGCAGCTATTGACTTAGTGCTCCAGAAAAACCTGAATGGGAAAAAATAGTTTCAGCATAGTCATCCATGTTTTTAAAGAGCTACCAAATGTCTTATTAAGCAGTCCCTAATCCCCTCAGAGCAGCGTGGCACACCTACCTTTCACTCTGTGCCTCCGGACAGTGAGGGCTGGACTTTCATATTCCTCAGAGGAAACAGAAATTCCTTAGAACTTCCCTCTGGAAGAAGCAGGTTCTCCTTCACCACAAAAATCCTCAGGTATTGCCTAGCCATGCAAAAGCACACGATAAATAAGTATGTTATTTTCAGCACTGGAATGCTAAACCACAGATTAAATAACAAAGCGTTTGAGAGAAAACTACCGCAAACAGGTGAAGGAACTGTTGATAAATATATTTACTCTTCAGGCTTATATTCAGGTGCAAGCACAACAAGTGGCATAGGGATATAACAACAGGGGGAGAAGCAGGGAGCTACAGACAGACAAGAAAAGCCACACGCTGCCAGCATGGACTCGGTATTGCTTGGCACTGCAAACTGCTGCACAAAATCACAAGCCAAGCCCTCAGAATTGCAAAGCTGCATTTAAAACTAAGTAATTCAAAACCAAAACAGTGAGTCCCTATTACTTATCTTCTGGGGTTTGAGGCTTTAGAGTTGATATTCAAAGACTTTCCTCCCACGCTGTCACAGCGTTAGGCTTCCTTGTTGCTTCCACGAAGAGCTGGGATTCCTGCATGACTCAAAGAGGCAGAACCTCAAGAATCACAGCAAATCTCATACAACTGGGTTGAACTCACAGTCTTTAGCAACATCGTTTATTCATTAGTTAGGCAAATAATTTAGTCTTTGTCTTTATGCATGAACTAGCAGGACATATTCTAACTAGTTTTACGTGTGGATAAGCACAAAATACAACATTTCAGATGGAAATGGAAAGTTAAGCAACTTACTGAAACTTTGAGTAGAGCCCAAAGAAAAGCCTTAATAAACCAGTTTCTGGCTTCTTGCTCCACGCTCATACTGTCCCCCTTTATTACGTACACTTGCACAAGTCTTTTTCACACAGTTTCCCAGACTAATGTACACACTTAAGCAATCCTGACTGATGTGAAACACGGAACAACTTCCTCCCACTTTATATCATTTGCATATGACATCTCTGACACACAGACGTGTGTCTAAGCAGAGCCTAGCACATGCAGAACTTGCCGGCATCCGAAAAGCAGTTGCTGGCCTTATTAGCCCCAGTGACTGCCAGCATAGCCCTGCCGAAGAGCTTCTAGACATGAGGATTTCTACAGACCTCAGTCTGAATAAGAAAGGGGATGGTTGGGCATTAAAACAGGCGGTTATGGGCACAAACAAACAAGAAGAAACTCTCACAAACTATGTCACCAGAGTGCAAAAAAGGCTCATTTCATGTTGTGGTTTATTAGCTACAAGACAGTGTGTGAAATGCTGAGTTTAGAAAATCTTTTAAGCAATCTTTAGCTGACCACTGTTGAGATACAAGTCTTCAAAAATTACTCATTAACCTTCCGGGAACTTGTTTTTTCCTGCCTTGAGTGTTCTGTTGATAGCAGAAGCTGGAATTTAATGTCTGTGAATTTAATGAATGTGCATGGAAAAGCTTCCTGCCAGTTTTGCAGGTGAAAAACAGTAGCAGGATATAAAGTAATACTGGAGAAGGTATAAAAATCTAATAACTGTAACTGGACAGCAACAGAGTTGCACTGGAAATGTTAGAATACAAATCTCAGTGAAGAATGAATCTTAGTAATGAATAAAACAGTATAATTAGCCCCCTTTTCTACAATACCAGTTTTGGACAAATTTCTCCCCTTATCTATCATGATTATTTAAATGAAACCATGTTATGAGACTGGGTTTCCTATGAAACTATTTTTAGGCTTTGGATAACAACATTATTATTCATTGTGCTGGTTTTGTCATTAATATTCTCTGGTAGCAATCAGCACTATCAAGTTACAGCATTTTGCAAATACTCTGATGGAGTTGACACTGTGTAAGATCACCAGGCCCAGGGAGATTCAAGTGCTCTGCTCGGGGACAGGAACACGCTTGGCCGTGTCTTGCAAAGCAGATGCCATCCGTGGTGCAGACCCTTCCCAAAGGGTCCAGCAAAGATGAATAGGAGTGAAGGTCTGACCTGATGCAGAAGAGCTGCCACTGGGATGCTGCTTCTGGACAGAGGAAAACCATCATCGCGCCATTACATCAAGCAGACAAATGCCAAGTGCCCAGTAACGGGCTGCTGCATTGTGCTGCAGTGCACAAAAGTGTTGGAGACCTCACAGTGTCACAACCAGACTGAGCACGGTGTTGAAGTCACATGTTTATTCACCCGCACTGGGAAAACACTGTAAAAACTATCTGCCACTTGATCCAAGCATTCAGGGTTCATCACTAGCCACTTCTTTCCATATCTAGCACAGACATTTAGGGAAAGAAAAAAAAAAAGATG
>NW_010398389.1:9100-25213 GCF_000710305.1 Buceros rhinoceros silvestris
AAAAAAAAAAAGATGTGAAGTATGTAAAAAAGTGTAAGATACGTCATCACTAAAAAGGAAGAGGTGCTTTTGTATTAAGGACTCACTGCTGGACTTTGGCTAGCACTGATTCAGTGACCTGGTTTTTTTCTGGGCTGATTTTCACCAATTCCAATTCCAACACATTGTCAGCAAATGGGGGGTTTTTGCTATAATTGGGTTATTGCTCTTTCAAGCGGAAACACATCTGAGCTGGAAAACAAAGTCTGAATAAACCAAAGGCTGAGTTCAAGTGAGATCAGAACTCAGCCGGAATGAATCACCTGCTGCTCTGAATTCCCGATAACACCAGCCAGGGAGGTGACCTGTGTAACGTGGCTCTACTCCAGGCGCAGGGCTCAGAGCGAGTTCTGCAGAAGGCCAAAGAAGAACACACCCATGCTTCAAAGGAAAGAGGATGTCTTCCGCATCCTCATTAACCTTGAGTCTGTTTCTGTCTGGGTGCTTTTTTCAGCTTGGTGACTTCTAGATCATACAGAGAATGCTGAAAGGTTTTTCTTCTCTGTTCCACGGATCTAGGTGTTCAACTCACAGGCAGGACATACCTGCTTATGTTTTCCTGTAGTTTGGTCATTCATGAATTCATTCACACGTAACAGACGGTACTTTGGGGGAATAAGTCTGTGCACAGATCCATGAACCAGCAGAACGAGTGCAGCAGGACAGCAGCCCGTGCCATGGTTCTGCAGGTTTGAGACATTCACCACCTGCAGAAACAGTACTAGCAACCTGGTATTCTGAGATAAGAAAGGAAAAGTCCAGGACTTTCCCTCTCTAGAGAAGGAACAGACAGAAGGCATTAACTGAGCTCCTTAGGCAGCGCTGCCCGTGGTTACGCCAGCTGGGCAGCTGATGTACCGCTACCCACCAAGAATCACGCTCTGCCCAAATGGGATCAAACAGGAACCGTCTCCTAGGTCAGCGTGGCTGAGTAACCCACCCGGACAAAGTCCCCACCAAAGATCCTCCCGTGTCCTCTGTCTGCTCTGGGGGTGCAGGTTTTGAAGTGGGGGACAAAGGCATTCCTTTATGCCTCTACCTTAGGACAACCACAACTTCTGCTCCTAAACCGAAAACCAGGTAAGACAAGTATCTATCAAGGCGCTTGTCCTGCAGTGCTGGAAGGGGGTGTAACCCAGCTCCAGCAACAAAGCAATTGGCCTTGCATTACCCATTGTAAAAAACACGAACGTTTCCTCAGGGCACCGGAACAGGATGACTGATGCTGAAGAAAAGCCAGTTTGTGCCTGTTACACTGCAGTTTGTACAGGATTAATTCTTAAAAACTACTTGTGTTTCTTAAATTTTAAGAGTCTTTTACTCTGAAACGAATGAGACAGCTTGTAGGTTATGCCACCTGATTTGGCCCCACCTGAGCATTTTCACAGATGGAAACCTGAGGTATCACCTAGCCGAGAAAAGAGGAGGAACCATTGATATTGTGTACGTTTAGCCCGTACCTGGGGCTAAACTACAGCAGTTGTTCTATCACACAGTGACCCCTCCTCAGCCAAGAAGGTGGATTGGGAAAAGGAGAGGGGACCCACGGGTTGAAATGAAAACAGATTTAATGAAACAGCCAGAGTAACACCAAATGCCAATATAAAGTGCACGAAGCGATACCCAGCCCAGCAAATGGACAGTGGTCACGATAAGCAGGAAAGCCATCCTGGGGAGCAGGAGAAGGAAGAGGAGCAAGAGCAGGAGCCCAGGTGGGAGCTGCCCCCCTCAGCAAACTTCTCCCTTTACGCTGAGTGTGATGTTTCTGCTCTGGATCCACCTGTACCAGCTCGGAGCAGCTGCCCTGGCTGACTCCAAACTGCCAATGGCCTGCGAAGCATGACCAACAAGGAGTCTGTCCCAGCAAAACCAGGACAGATGTAAAGGTCTGAAGGTACTTAAAGTGGTATCCAAATCTCTGCTTTGCACGGATTCTCTATGGATCTTACCGGAGCAGTACCATGCTACGGTGGAAGCTAAGGTAGAAACCAGTGGTCCACTGTGTTACAGGAAGCAATTCATGACAGAGAGGAGATAGTCGTAGAAATTTTTTTATTTGCCAGGCTCTAATTCTGCCAGTCAGCCATTTAAATTAAATACAAATCAATCACAGGATGTCATAAAAGTGTCTTCAGAATGAAACATTTGCTATTAACAGGACAGAGAGGTGACAGACCAAACGGACCTACTACCCCATAGGTACATCCCCTGTGCCCCGGCACTCCTGTGAGATCACCCTGTGACCATGGATGAAAATAACATGTTTACTACTCGCACAGCAAGAGAGGAAGCTCTTCCCTAGTGGACATGAAAGCACCTTCTCCCCCTCAAGAAAATTCCAGAACATTCCTTTCTGCACATGGGACAGGAAGTGTCTGTCCCACAGCTTTTAGCTGAAACCAGTTTTAGAGGAGTTTTGATCTGCACGAATGGAGACAGGCAAGCTGAGTGTTGCCCACCCATGCAAGCTCCACCGCATGATGCAAGAGTGAAGAGCCAGCACCGTGAAGTCCCTGGCAGTGGTGCAATGTCCTCATACTGTGAAGCCCATTGGAAAGCAGAAAAAGCCCCTTTAGATACCTACAGAGGCAAATCAGCACGAAGTGGTGACTGTCAAAGCACAGAAGATGACTAACTGTTCCTGGTTTCAACTTCTTCAAATTCAGGGCTGAATGAAAAGCATCCATGCACCACTGACAAAACACACCTAGTTCACCACCAGTTTTTCTGCAGATGACTGCTTCGGAAATGGCACAAAAGTGCTACAAAACACTTTCCTCACAGGACCTGAATTCCAAAATACACAAGACAACTCCCATTGCTGTCAGCCAGCAGAAGTCCTGATATCTGGGCCACTAAATTTCTACAAGGCCTTCAACTGAAGCCTTTCTCATGCCTTGTCTCCACTCCAAAATTCCAGAGTTAATTAGTAAGGCACATCAGGGGCTAATCCAGGAACTTTCACAGTAGGCCACCAGTCATTTCCAGGCTGGCACTAACAAAACTCTGGTTGGCATGGGAAAGCACATCCTGCAGCCGAGAGGGGGAAAGGCTCCTGGCCTCAACTGATGCGTGACTCCCAGAAGGCAGCAAACATGACACATGACACATGGATTCTTCACTGCTCACTGGTTTATTGTGCTGTTTGCCCAGTCTGGGAAGGTGTCCAGATTAAACAGAGGTCTTCCCCACATGTTGATGGCCAGTGTGACACAGAAGACTCCGATGATGTTCATCACTACTCCTGTTTTAACCTGCGAGGACAAAGCAACAATAACCAAACACCAGCCAGCAAATGGCAGCCAAGATATTAGTACATACACAAGAAAGACCCAAGTGCAAACAAATCACAGAAATAGCCATTGTGTTCCCACTTAGGTGGGTACATCAGAGAAACCACTGTGCAAAGCCTTTGAACATTTTGCCATGTAAGCAGTCTACGAGCTTTAAGGCATGTACGTGAGTTGCTCTTATTGGTTAAAAACCAGCTTCTGCCTCCTTCAAGTCTCCAGTTAGAAAAACCAATAACGTTTGGGTGTTGGGCACAGAACCTGGCACTGTGTGGTCTGGCAGGCAACCGGAGGACCAGAGCCCAGGGCAACTGAGTTACCCTCTGCTTTCAGCTCCGGTGAGGAGCTTCAGCTACACTCGCCAAAGCCCCAGAAGACTGGAAAGCCCTGACTGCATTTCAACCCTTCAGTGTTTAAGAGACTGAAGAGTTGTCAGTTTTTAATCTCAGCTGGGCTGGGCTGTATGTCTCCCAAAGTGCCTGAGGAAGGTACTGTCACTTCAGATGTAAATGTTTATCGCAGCACTATCACTGCGTAAGAGAGGGGCGCAGGGCAACACTTAGAGCCCGTAAGAACATCCTGGTACTTTGGAAACACTTGGCTAAGAAAATTAAACTCTCACCATATTTCAGGATAAAGGCTATGGGGAGCTTCAGATAAGAGACCAGGCAATTGTCACCTTACCATATCCCAAACTCGAACGTGGCCATAGGAGAACACTATTGCATTTGGCGGTGTTGCCACAGGCAGCATGAAGGCAAATGATGCGCTGAGAGTGCTGGGCAGCATAACATACAAAGGATGGATCTTGACAGATGCAGCCTGCGATGAACGGGAGAGAATATCACACTGGAGGTGTCCCAAAAGAAAAAGCACGAAGAACATTTCCCAGGCTACTGGGGTACACGCAGGCTTATTTATGTTCCTGGTCTTGTATCACCAGAGCAATTTAGAAGCATTTTATTCTGAAATCCACGTGTGCTTAAAGATCACTTTGCTCTTGTTCCCTGTCCCACAACGCTTTTAGATACACTTATAGTATTTTGTTCCACAAAACAAAACAATGCTTGCTTCTTTCTTGTTTGTTTTGCTGTATGGTACAATTTGGAGTTCTGGTCAAATATATCCAATGACCTTTTTTTTGACCTCAGACCACACTTTTGCCAGGGTAACACAGGGGTGGGATTATAATTACTAGGTATGTGCAATAATACTCTAAGGCGTTACACAGACTTCATGGAAATCAGAGCTTTAGTGCCAGTTAAAATCACTAATAGCTCAGCTCCTCGATTGGGATGATTTTACTTCAATGAAATGGTCTAGAATAAAGTGGTTGTACTTACCAAATTAAAGAATAAAGTAACCTATTTTGTCCTTCAAGCTACAATTTCAATTCTGCTCAGAAAAAGGCAGCAAAATTTACCAGGTTTTGCTCCATAAGTTTTAAAATCATTCTGGCTTCCTATGGAAAATGACACATTGCTAATAACCAGACCTACCACTTCCTGTATTCCAGCATAAAACCATGAAGATGAAGGAAACATTAAAAGGGATAAACAGAAAGTGCTGGATTTTGGTGGTTTTTTTTTTTTTTTTTGTGGCATTTTTTTCCAGTTCTGAGTTGATGGTTCAAATACCAAATGACCAGAAATACCTGATGTTTGTTGATCTGTATTTATAAAGTGACTCTCACTGCACTTTCTCCAGGGCCAAAGGACACACCTTACACAAGGCTTGAACTGGCCTCCTTTTCAGCGAGGGTACCATGGGACAAGCGACCTGAATTAGCTTCTTCCCCCAAGAAGCTGGTTCTCAAGCTCAGGCAGACTGGAGAAAGCTTGCATTCCCACTTTCTATGTACGTACGGTGCTATAAACACAGCAGTGACACCGGCTAAAATGACGCTCTGTTCTGGCACGCTGTCGAACTGTTTCCTTACAGCCTTTCAGACTACCCTTGGAGCAGCATTCGAGACAAGAAGTATGATATTGCTGCGTAAGCCTACCATGGATGAAAAGACAGGAAGGAAGAGGGTGGCTGTGGCGACGTTACTGGTGCACTCCGTGAAGACAGCTATAATAAGCGAAAGTACGGATGCAATGGCCCACGGTGGGATAGAGCCTAGTGGAGTCATTTGACGACCCAGCCAAGCTGAGAGCCCAGAGTGCTGTCAAGCAAAAGAAAAAAAAGTGGTTTTCAGTGAGGATTGGAACACCCAGCTCATGAAGAGAGAGCTCATGTGATGTGTAGCATTCCTACCAAATAATGCTATGTGACTCCTGAATTACTTAAACGCCGCCCAGGAAAGCACAATGGCCTGTCACACACACTAAAAGAAATTCCTTGCCAACTAGACATAATACCAAGCCCCACATTCCTAATTCTTCTGGAACCCGACTACTTGATCACACTTTGGTTAGAAACTTCAGGGTTTTTTGCTAAACAGAAACAATTATTGTTGAGATGATTGCAAATACTTAATGCACCACTCAGAAGTTTCCTGGCATGTGTCTCTAAAGCTTCTGAAGCTCCTGATGCTGTATGAATTGTAGGAACATAGGCAGTGATTGACTCAGACAGCTTACAAAACCTTTGACTTGATGGTTTCTAAAGCTCTGGAGCTTTAATATTGTGCATAGGATGTCCGTAGATGAGTGGAAGGCCCTAGAGCTTTCATTTGCCCCACGGTTTAAAACTCCCTAGCCACAAAACTTAGAGCTGAACAGGAATTTCCCCAAAGTACAGCACTGTTGATAACTAAGGCTTGCTTTGACTTAGATGTATCTTATCAGTGATGAAGGAAACAATATGGTTCACCTCAAGAATCTTTCCTGGCTTGGGAAC
This sequence comes from Buceros rhinoceros silvestris, assembly GCF_000710305.1. Taxonomy (NCBI): domain Eukaryota; kingdom Metazoa; phylum Chordata; class Aves; order Bucerotiformes; family Bucerotidae; genus Buceros; species Buceros rhinoceros. The sequence goes on from NW_010398389.1 coordinate 15,274, forward strand.
TCAGCTGCCTTTTCTGCGAATTTATGAACACAGGATCCGACCATGGGTGTAAGGAATGCAGCATACTGCCTGCCAACAGCCACTGACAAGAAGCTCAAGACACTCCACTGTACACAGTTTTGGAAGCCAGCTACTCACAATGGTTTTCTTCCTGACCACTTCCGTAGTGGTTTGGTTTAAATCTGAAGATACATATCCTTTAGACAAACCTCAAATGGTTCTGAAAACCTTACAAGTGTTATCTGTGCTTCTATTTTTCTAGCCAGGGCTGGGATCAGGATGATAACAGAAATAAGAAAGGCTGCTTTTCTGGGCTGTCCAGCCGGCGAAGATCCCAAACTACTCGGCAGCCTCCATGAGGTAAGACAAATTGAAGAAACTTTGCCAGAGCTTATAAATTCCTGAAAAAGAAGCACAAATATTTACCTATCCCTCTAACTTTTGCTAACTTGGATCTACCTCCAGATCTGAACATCTCTGCTGGGTTTGGCTTTGGGTGCATGCCCAGTAATACAGGACTAGGTAACAAACCAGGGAAGTTCGCCTTTGAGTCAGAGAAAAACAGATGTCAGGACATACTGCGCTTGCATCAGCCAAAGCAAAACCTCCTCCCAGCAGCAGCACAATGCTCCAGGGCATCTTCCTCTGAACCACATTCCAGTCTAGCAGCGGGGCTGTTAAATCTGGTTTTATATCTGAAGTGAGAAATGAAAAGCAAAACATGTTTTAGGAGAGCGAAGACATTTTGTCTCCTGTTCTACAAGATACCAGGGAAAGACCCAATGGGCACATTATGGAGAAACCTGCACAGGGTAGGGGCAATAATACACAGAGCAGGGACCGTATGTGCTCTGCCATCCAAGCTGGAGCTGGCAAACTGTCTGACATCGTTACAGCTCCTCTTTTAAATACCTTCTTCAGCCTGTTCAGGGTCAGACACTCTTGGTTTCCAGCATCTGAATCTGGGTTTATTAGCAGGAAGGATAAACAGCAGCAGGGCAATAAACACAGCAGGAGCAGAATCGGTGATATACCTAAAGAAGAAAAGAGAATATAGCTTAGAAAATAGACATCTTCCTTAGCAGACCGCTGCCTTCCAGCACCACAATTCCTGCTTTGTCACCCTGTTTGGGGATTGTACATTAGCTTTGCTAAGGAGTCATTAGCTCATGACTGAGGTGTCTCAGACCTGCCACAACACATAGTAATGAAAGAAACTAGCTACAATACACGTTAATACCCAGAGTTGTTCAGATGACATTAGGATGACATATTAAGAGATAACCAGATGACGACAGCTCCTGGCAGCAGGGTTCCTTCTCTGTGGTCTGTGGTGAAGCCAAGACTCAACAGTTGTGTCTCAAAGAAGGATGTGTGAAGAAATGGCCTGAATGACAGCCCCATCGTGCCGTTTTGTGTTCTTAATATGCCACAGACATTATGCAAAGAAGCCACTCAAAGCACCACATCAATTTCCCAGTGAGTTCAAAGCCATTGTTTGGAGGTGATAGTGCCAAATACTCAAATGACACCAAAACTGACTTGAGCTCATATAAACAAAACACTAATGTGTACATCAGTGTGACTGAGACCAGCATTACAGAATTTCCTCTTCCTTTAGGAGGTTCATCTTCCCCCATGTCCCTGCCTCCAGTGTTTATTACAGCACAAACTGTCAAACAATAGATCAGCTGGCGATCTCATGCACAAACAATAGGATCAAGCCCTGCAAACGTGAATTCTGAGAAGGTTGGAACGACTGATCCTGCACTCAAAATGGAATGTAAGAGCAAGGCAACCTGATTCACAACCAAGAAGGTCCAGGATGAAAAAAACCCTGAAAACTTACTTTTCTCCTCCTGGGAAGAGCCTGGCAGCCCAGCCTTTTACAAAGCCTGGGTGTCTGGAAAACCACAAGAGAACCAGCGAAACAAACATTAGGAGGACATTGAATTCAGCATAAGAGATGGGACCCAATTTCTTCATTTCTGTCTTCAGCACGTCGTATGCAGCTTTTTCTTTAGCAGTTCTCTCTGTCCCACAGCCCCAGCTTTTTTTAAGGCTTTAAGAAAAAGGGAGAAGAAAATACTGTAAGTATAAATATACTAGAGGGATTTAACATGCTTGCTACTCTGAAGCTGGCACTCCTAGGAACAGACAGAGACTACAGCAGAGGCCAGGAACAAAGAAATTACAAGTATTGTCATGGGGACATGTCAGTTCTCACAGGAGAAGGGGATCTGTGAACGGAGGTAAGTCTCTGTCCAGTTTGGAGCAACCTGGGAAGAAAAACTCTGTTTTGAACCAAGCAAACCAGATATGCTAGTTCCCCTGGGGCCGAAATTCACAGATGTGAAACTGAAAAACAAAAAGTCAATTCTGTCTGAACATTAAGAATGTACAAAGCTTTTGCCTTAGTGCAACTCCCATGAACACAAAAGATTTCCAGACCTCAAAAGTTGTTGTGAAACAGAACCGCTCTCTGCCACAAAAGTAGTAACTTTTTGGTGCGTTTGTTTTATTCAGATTTCTCAGTAAGCTGAGGGGTTTACACACCATCATGTAGTTAAATACTCACTTGAATTACTTTTTGTGGCGTTTTGGTTATTCATGTTTCTCAGTAAGCTGAGGGGTTTACACACCATCATGTAGTTAAATACTCACTTGAATCCCATGAAGGAGCACTGTAACCAAAACCAAGCTAGTACCAACATCAGAATCATGTTTGGGAATGCAAATCCAAACCAGGAAGCAAAATTCACAACATCATTGTTGTCGGGGTATAACCTGAAAAGAAAAGAAAAATGCTTCTGTATCCCACGGCAGGACATTCTTCCTACCTGTTCATTCTAATAAAAGAGCAAGAATTGTCTTTCCTGAAATAAAGAGCTGCACTTCTGCTCACTTCAACAGAAGACAAAGTCGCTAGCTGGGTTAGAAAAATGGAGCCAGTGTTTTAAGAACAGCAATTTTTGTTCTTCCCTGCATCCACCAAGAGTGACTGGAGGAAAAACACCAATAGCGATTTTCCAGCTGGGTGTAAAAACCAACGGGTAAAGTGGCAGCTGAGGCTGAACTATTCCTAGCGGAAGGAAGCAATGTTGAGGGGCTGTTGTGGAGTCTGCCATGTGTCCACTACAGATTAGGTTGCATTTACACCAATTTGCAAACCCAGTTTATCAAAAAGAGTATTTTGTGGATAACTCCTTTCCTTACAACAGTGTCTGCACAGTTTCCACAGCCACAGCATGGAGAAAGGCTAAGCTATTTTCAGGTCTCTCCGGTGTGCTTATGAGAAGAGTTCATCATACCTTCCTGTGATGCTCTTCGCTGCAGTTCCTCTGCTGACGTACTGCTTTTTGTTGGAAAAGAGGAGGCAGAAGAACCAGCGTCTCGTGATGAGAGCCAGCTGTCTGCTACTACCAGCAAGTATGTCCTCTGCTATTAGCAGAAAGTATTTCCAGGTTTCTCAGGAAACCTCTACTACCAGTACATAGCTGCCTAAAACAGCCTGAAGCCAAAAACGGGCCCGTCACTTCATACTCATTCCTCACTCGCAGTTCATCAACTGGTTTTTGCTTATAGTTTGCAACTGGAACTATCACCTAAGAGTAGTCAAAGGGTCACAGAAACAGCAGGATAGTGTAAACTAAAGAAATGGTAAGAATGACTCACTGATCCATCTGGCCTTTCAACACCACGTTTGGTCCTGTTCCAGTGAGCGTGGCAGTTCCCCCAATGCTGGCAGCGTAGCACACACAAAGCATCATTCCCTTACATATGCGCTCCCTTGTTTTCTTTTCCTCAGATGATCTGTGGTCATCAGGGATTTGTCCATTGCTTATGACTAGACACAAAGAACACAGCTTGCCTCAGGTAAAGTTAGGAGGGCAGAGAGTTGAGGACAGGCTCTGCAGGCTCAGTGTTTCCAGTCTGTGTATGCCATTTATTTTAATCCAAAAAACCCACAGATATGTCCCTAAATACTTTGGACTCATGTTCACGATGACCTGAAGAGTCAGGCTGACAAACTGGGTCTACATGATCCAAGGACACTGTTATCCATATTGGTGCCACGGTTTCCTAGCAGTAATTTTCTGTTTCACAGAGACTCACCATCAGCCAGCTACTGTAGTCACTGGAACCACTCCAATACCACAACAAAAACCCAACTAGCTTTAACAGCTGTGAATATGGGCAGAAAAAGCCCACCCAAAACCCAGCTCTTGCTGGCATAACTGTGAAGATCAGTATGTTATGTCAGCTTACGTCAACCATGAAATTTTGCTGCTGTGTCCATTATTCTCTGAGGTTGACAGTCCCACCTTGAAGGCTGACTGGACTAATGGAGCAGGACAACGAATTTATGGCAATTACAACCAACTCAACAACACTAAAGGGTATTTTTTGCACACATTTATTACCTTCACTACACATTAAAATAAATGAGTCAGCAAAGCCAAGCAGATCCTTCCAAGTGGATAGAAAACCAGCAAAATTATTATTACTGGGTTTAGAGCAGAAGTCCGGGTTTGGGAGTCAAGAATTGACATTAAAAAGAGCATTTGCAAATATGAAAACTTCACTTTAATAACCGCTTGGAAGCTAGACATGAGCAACCTTATAGAGCTCTGTGACCAAGTGGCATTCTTGAGGGCTTGCACATCTTACTTAAACACGGTGTCTGAGCCTTGCACAATCAGTGCATTGTCCCTTCACAAGTGAGGCAAGAAATGAAGCAACCAAAAAGCAGAAATCACAGCTGTATCTAAACCATGCTTCCAAGGTTCAAAAAAATATGGCAGTTATGAGTCAATCTCGTAATAGAGCAATGTCTGGCACACATAAACTTCCTTCTTCCACACTGTATCTTCCATGGATGTGTAAGCCAGGAAACGGGCCCGGTGCCCCAGGCAAAAGGCTTGAAATGAGGGACACAGCATGCACTACCAACATTTGCACTTGTTCTTGCACAGTCACACAGGGAACCATGGCAGATCAGCTTGTTAATTCAGGGAAATCACATCTCCGTGACAAGTCCCAAGACAATCCTTCCTCCTCTGAAAGGCACCACAGATCTGATCTTTAATGGTACTCGGTAATATAGTCCTCTATAACAGCACTGCAGAGGAGTGAAGTCAGAGGGACCAAGTTTGTGCGCGTGGTTCAAATCAAGTGAAATCTACTGCAGAACCACAGCATTGGCAGAAGGACCTCGTGGAGTCAAGCATCAGAGGAACATCACACTTTAAAGTGTTCCAAAAAGTAGTTCGTCTACTGTTGAGGCAAATGACACCAGCTCCTCTCTTCCATAGCTTTGGAAGTATTCCTCTTTCTTCTCCCCACCTCCACATCAATCAGGTCAATAAAGAGGTATTTATTACCCCAGAACTAAAGCAGTTTGTGCTTGCACAACATTTTTCAAACATACCTACATGTTTGAAATGTGAATCCCCACTAAGAAGCACAGAAAATGGGATGCTGGGAGGTTGGATGCTATTTCCCACAGGATAAGCTTTTCAATTCCTTGCGCAGGCAGTTCAGCCTAGGAAAGCATGTGAGGACAATCCCAGCTTGAAGGGAAGGACATAACAATCTGCATGGGATCTAGCACTAAGCATAACAAAATGGCAGCCACTGAAACTGGAAGCCTAAATGTCATGCATTTAGGGATTTTCAGTCAAGATACCGTTCCCTTTCCTTGGGTAGGTACCGAGAACACCTCTAGGTCAGGGAGCTCTGAGCGCAGCGAGTTCAGTAGGATCAGCTCACTGCTGAGCAGGCCCTTACCAGGCACTGAGGTGGGATCGGATGCATTCTTTTCCTCCATCTCAATCACTGTATTTGTTTGCCCAGCTGCTTGTTCCATCATGGTCACATCAAAATCTGTGCTGTCCATTTGCTCCAGGACAGCCTGAACGATGGGAATCATCATAGCAGTGGTGGCTGTGTTACTTATCCACATGGACAGGAAGGCAGTGACTATCATAAATCCCAGCATGAGGCTGAAAAGAGAGAAACAGGCAGAGGAGAAAGGAGGAAAGAAAACAGACGCCGCTGGGCTTTGTAGCCACTGTAATTTAGAGTGTAGAGGCCAGACAGGGAGACAGGGATGTGTGTAGCCTCCACTAATACAAAGCAGGACCAGATTCCCTTCTAGGACAGCTCTGCCACCTTCACTGAAGGAATCCCAGAAAGAGCCATTTAGCTCCTTTGCCTGCACATAATTAATTCTGTCATCATTTTGCCCCCAATGGCAAGCATCTAGAATTTAACTAGATGCTGTTTTCAGCTAAAGGACAAATAAACTGTTCCTGCTGCCAGACTTCACCTCTGGAAACTGTACAAGTGCAGCTAAAGCAGTTCTTCAAGGTTCCCCTCTCTGCTGACTGTTAAACACCACCCCTAGGTCCCTGCTAAGGGAAGGAAGAAGTAATCTAAAATACTCTTACAGTGGAGGTTTCACTCCAAGAATCAGCAGGACCTTCAGCGCAATCCTTTTGTGAAGATTCCACTGTTCAACAGAAAGTGCAACTATCAGCCCTCCAACGAAGAGCATGTTTGTGTTATTTAGGTACTGCGAGCACACCTGAAAGACAGGAAAGGAAGGTCAGGGGCCCACACGCTGCCTCTTGTTACCTCCACTACTACATTTTGCCTTCTGTCCTCTCAAAGCCACTTTCTGCACCAGGCCCATCCCAGCGCTGGCAGAAGAGGCGGGTGCAGCCTCAGAGCTACTGCCAGTTTCCCAAACCCTTGAGCCCCTGTTTAAACACTGAACTGTCTAGTGCAGGGGCTCTTTGTCCATCACAAACCTTCTCTTTGGATCATCAGGAGTTAATAAAGTACAAGATGGCAGCAGTTTCCTGAAACATTGTTAGGAGCTCAAAGTATTGTGTAGGTTCTAGAAATGCTGAGCTCCAAAAGGTTTCTCAGCACCTTCAGCAACCACACCTGCCCTCACCAGCTGGTTGGTCATTCGTGAACGTGGGCTACGCTACCTAAATACAGCCTCTCTCCCTTGGACCAAAGCACTAGCACGGATGGCCAGAGGGAGCTCTGAAGGCACACGGTGTACCTGCTGGCATCGTCCTGTCTACCCTGTCAGAAGACGTTTGTCCCTTGCATCTTGAAGTGTCCCAGAAGATAGGTCAGCACTGCTCTCCCTTGGGATGGGTTATAGATGCACAAGCTGCCGGTGCTAGTGGGACGCTCTCCAGCAGGATCCACGTCCAGAACCTGACCTTCTCCTCCAACACTTCAAGCCCCACACCCTTAACATTTTGGACCAGTGTGTATTTAGTTCACCATCTTCCCACGCAGGAACCCTGAAAGCTGCTCAACGTGTTCAAAAACAGCACTACAGAGCTTGAGTGCTTTCCTATCGGACTTGTTTGATAAATACTGATGAGGGATCCGAGCAACGGACATCCCGGTATTGGCGCTGAGCTGGGCGCGTACTTACCGATTTAGAGCTCTGCACTCCAAGGAGAGGGAAAAACACTGCCGGCATGAGGGAGGTAATAGCGAGTGGGATCACTTCAGTGCACCAGTACACAGCCATGATGATGACGATATACGCACATTTGGCCTCCTGCAACATAATATAGACACATTTAAATATAGAAAACGATTCTCAAAGGTAAGAAACAAGTTGGTAACTACTATAAGGGGCCCAAACACTCCACGGTCTGTAGCTCAACAAGTTATGCTGACATAGGTAGCAGAGACACAAGGGTTTAAACTTGTACTTTTAACCCTCGTCTTGAAGTCACTTGCATAAAAAGTTCTTTCTGAGCACAGTGTTTGTTCTAATGCACCTGCACAAAATGTAGGGTGTGAGGAAACAAACCTCCCAGAGCGAGGTAAGGGCACAGGCTGCAGAGCACAATTACCTCCTGGCAGTTGGGGAAAGCAGATTTCACATCTAGGAGCCAAGAGGTTTTAATAGTGTTTGGAGATTTGGGTGTTTCTGTTTTGAGTTCATGATTTTTAAATGATGGCCAAATTTCCCAGTGTGGAGGATCAGCTTGTCTGAAGTTTTCAAGTCTCAGAGGTGCATCCTGTAACACTCCTGAGCCCAGAAACTGCATCACTAAATAATTTTAAAGTCCTTAATTTTTTTAAAATAAAACTCTTTTACCTTTTTGGGGGGGGGACTACACGTGTTAGAGGTATTTAATTACCCAGCCCTCGCTGTGTTTCCCTACTGAGAGATTCCCTACGTTAGAAAGGTGGTAAATGTCATTTATTGACCGGCTGCTGATCAGCCAGTCCTGTAACCCAGCTTCCCCTGGTTTGTACTTCCAAAAACTGTGTGGAGCAGCAAGCGTTCATTAGCCAACAGTAAACAGTGTTTTAAAGCTGGGGTCAGTGTCCTGCCGTAGAGAATTTGCTCTTTTTTAGAGTGTGTGTTTATAGGATTTTATTCTAATACAACAAGTGGGACTTTATTGCAAAAATAAATGGTGTTACAGTGACATTTTAAAATTAGGTGATACTTATAAATAGGGGAGTGTTTTCCCTCATTTTGTTGAGAAGCTTTAAGAACCAGAAAACAACTTTTGCAAGTAAATTTATTTTTTTTTCCCCTTAAGATGTCCAGGAGATTAATTACAGCATAAGTTTTGAAAAAAAAAATATTTCTTCAGAGACTCAAAGATATCAGATAGATGCTATTTAAGTCTCTTCCCTTAATAAATAAGAGGCAAGCTCATGACACAATTTATGCTGTGCCACAGTGAGTGCTAGAACTGACTGTGGTTAATCTGTTGCCAGTATGAAAGACAAATAAACAAGCCCAAGTGAATAAAATTCAAAATACAGAAGAAACACTGGTTTTGTAGAGTGAGAGTAAATAATTTATGTGAAGTTCAAAAATACAACCATGCTTATAAATTAACTCCAACAGCCACAGCCAGTTCAAACAACCAAAGGTCTGGAATTAAACATCTATCTCTATTTACACCTGCACATTTATGGGATTTACGTATCTGTGATTTACGGGAATGGTCACGGAGTGTTACTTTGGTGTCTGTAGAGTTGACAGGAAACACAGTGATCTGCTTTCTCACCAACACCCGAAAAAGCAGTCGCTGACCAAAATGTTGCTCTCCCATTGTGAAATACTGTGATTTCCCAGATTAGACTGAGGAAACAGTATTTCTACAAATACCAGAAAAGTGAAGACATAATTTTAGGGAAATTCCTAGTACTGATCAAAGTAGTGCCTAAAGGTTGGGAATTCCTGTTCTATAAAGCACCAGCATTTGACTGAAAGGCAGGGCTGGTTCTGCTCCGCCAGGTACACCCCGCGGGCTGGCAGTCCCGTTTGTAAATACACAGGACGTCTTCCTGTACTTGAAAATACACTGAGCAATACAGGTCACTCAGAAGAAAGACTGGGTTTAGCGTAAGAATAGCCTCTAAAGCTCTACTAGGCTAAAATTCTGTAAACCGAGCTTTTACATCTTGCCAAGAAGGCTGTAAGACATGAGAGCCTGAACTCTTCATTGGGTTATTCCAATTTTATGCTGGTGTTAACTCCACTGAAAGCAAAGGATTTGTGCCATCAGCATGGCTGGAGTAAGTCAGACGTGAGTTGGAGGATATTACATTTGAAACCGTTACCATCCCTGCACAACAGACGACACACGGTCTCTGACCGCACCGCTGTCCCAATGTCACGTCTCTCAGTAGCCCAGAGCCTCAGCAGCAGAGTGAGCCGGGGAACCCAGAAGCCCTGGCTTCCAGTCCACTGCCATCATCACTCGACAATGCAAGACACCGTTCTAAGTGTGCACGCCAGCTACGTACGTATTTATCTTTGGCCCAAAAATAATGGCACCTAATTTGCAAGACGGGTCGGGTCCGTGGGAGCCCCAGGTCCTGGCAGCGGCACAACCCTTAGGGTGGGCAGGTTGGCACAGAGCTCCCTCTG
>NW_010398390.1:0-1314 GCF_000710305.1 Buceros rhinoceros silvestris
CTCTGTGACGTCATGGGGCCTCTCCCCGCCCACCTGGCAGGCGATGAAGGCTGGGGTGGAGTTGGGCAGCAGCTCCGAGGGTGCTCTGGGAAGCCTGCTGCTCCCACAGCTGTGCCCGCCGGAGGTCCAATGTTGCCAGGGCTTTGTCAGCAGCCACCCCAGACATTAAAAAGGAAGCGGCAATTATTCTGCTGCGACCCCAAAGCTCAACCCGCTCATCACTGGAGGTGTCTAAAAGCCGTGTGGATTTGGTGTTGAGGGACATGGTTTAGGAACCCTGGCAGTGCAGGGGGAACGGTTGGACTCGATGATCTTAAAGGTCTCTTCCAACCAGAGGATTCTATGATCCTATGATCACATCGGGTGCTATATATACGTCTGTAGGCTTTGTGTCGTCCGTCATGATCTTCGGAGGTTTAGAACCGTAGATTTGTCTGGCGTCAATAGAGTTAATCGACCCAAACTACAGGGACCACCCCCAGCATTGGAGGGGATGCCAGGCCAGGCTCCGTCCCCACATATCAAAAAGACACCACAAGGTCATTTACGTGGCGCAACACCCGCACTGTTAACCGCCCCTTTGGTGTGCTCTGGCACTCATTACACCGAGCCGTCCTGTTTCCATATACGTCCGGGCTTGCATTTAGCGTTTGCGCCGCTGAGTGTCTCTTGGTCCCTTCATTTCAAAGTCCACACAACAGTCCAGAGATACCGCCCCCAACAGTTCTAACTCTTGGGGTTCCAAATCTGCCTGTGGCAACGCATCGATCCACAGGGCCATCGTTTGTGAGCTATTCATTTTCTTGCCATCAACCCGCCGCGTGTGATTAGCAAGACCAGATACAATTGAATAATCATCCAATGGGTGGCCTGCTAAACAGGTGGAGAAGGGATTTTCCGACCATGCTGTCGCGAGACAGGAGGAGTCTTGACCCGTCATGTTTGCTAACGTTATCCAGAAGTTAGTCTTTGATTGCGGCGGGATCCAGGCAGCTCTGCTCACAGCTATTTGGATCCACCCGATGATGACGTATGTGGCCGCACGCATCGTCCCCGTGTCCACCGTGGTCCGCTTCCTGTGGAGACACAAGCATAGCCTCTTCCCCGAGGTACCAAAGGAAATGGACCATCCCATTGTCCCGTTTCTAGATTTTTGACTTTCACTAAAGCTTTTCCCTCCACTTGTCTGTGGCTTCCCCCCATGGACATGAAAGGCTTAACAAACGGAGGCCCCGATTCATCCCAGCGATTTAAAACATTGAGCACATACGAGGCTTTAGCCAGTCGTTCATGAGGGCTCGTACTGTCCATTCC
>NW_010398390.1:1349-2984 GCF_000710305.1 Buceros rhinoceros silvestris
TTCCTGCTCCCCCTTTTTGTTTTAAAACCATCTTCTTCAGGGTGCCATGAGCCCGTTCAACGATTGCCTGCCCTGTGGGAGAGTGGGGAACACCTGTAACATGTCGAACCCCCCAGAGCTGCAAAAATCTGGCAGTGTGTTGCGCCCTATACCCACGTCCATTGTCTGGTTTGATTTTCCATGGTACTCCTAGATTTGCAAAGGCGTATAGGAAGAGACGGCAAACCTCACGCGCTTTCTCTCCGGTGCGTGCCGTGGCACAGAGGGCTCCAGAAAAGGTATCGATAGACACATGTCCATATTTGAGTTGCCCAAAGTCAGGAAGAGGCGTCACATCCATCTGCCAAATTCCAGCGCCTCAAGTCCCCGTGGGTTCACCCCACCAGCAGGCGTTGGGCATAGCTGTTGGCAGTCCGGACAGGCGGTGACTGTCAGTCGAGCCTGCGTCAAAGGCAGTCCAAGAGATCGGCTGAGCGCTTTAGCATCCTGGTGAAAGAGGTCGTGTGACAGTCGAGCCTGTTCCAGTGTATTTGGCACAACTATTGCTCCGGCCAGACCATCGGCTTCAGCGCTGCCTTCGGCAACGGGTCCGGGCAAATTCCTGTGAGAGCGAACATGTACAATAAAATAGGCATGTTTACGTGAGCTCAGTGAATACAAGAATTCTCGTAAAAGATAAAACAAGTGCTCATGTGATACGTATTCCAAATACGCACCTTCTAGCCTTGTACCTAGTACCTGCTACGTAGGCTGAGTCAGTGACAATATTAATTTGGCCTTGCCCCTGGCGGGATGAACGCAGAACTATACAGACGCCGAGCTCTATATATCAAGCATTAACACTCTACAGAAGTTTGAACCAAATTAACAATGTTGTTCCAGTAAAGGTCCGAAGGACCCCTGGGTGACTGAAATCACAGACATGCACACAAAACAGGCACGCGAGTATGACAGGGCTTATTTCTTCTAAAAACAGACTACAGGTGACGTCACATAAAACACAGGCTGTTAGAATTGAGGCCTCCAAAGTATTACAGCTAAAATTAGAGCTGCTATGATTGAGACAACAAGCAATGCACCCTGTGGGCATTCGAGGGCAGAACAAGTGTTCCCTCCTGTCCAAGTGCAGTTCATCATGATGAACTGAGGGGAAAATGGAAAGAAGTTCCCTTAGTTCATAAACACACTGACAACAGACCAGCGATTGATGTCTGAATGCGCAGCGTCCCCAGCGTGGATTGTTCTAGAGGCGAGGCACCGGTAGCTAACGGACCCTTGTGGGTGTCCCCACGGAGGCGACGTGGTCCTCGTCGTGCCGTGCAGCTGCCTCGTCTCTGTGCTCACACAGCACTATCTTTAGAGCAGAGGTTAAAGCCGCCCCTCACGTAACGTATGGCCAGTACGCGTGTGTGGACGCCCCAAACTCCACCTTCCAGTTACATAATCTGTACCTTCACACGTGCCCAAAGTCACTGCTGGAGTCGCTCTCTGGGGGTCGCTAGACTTCATTTGTACTCTTATCTTCGTTCCTGAGGCAGTCACGGCACAGATGTCCCAGCTCCCCACAAGCGTAGCAGTTTTGAGCCCCTCGTTTCACAGCAGCAAACGCCTGAGCCATCATGGCAGCGTTATACG
>NW_010398391.1:0-18079 GCF_000710305.1 Buceros rhinoceros silvestris
ACAAGTTGCCACATATGATGGCACTCAAGATGACCTCCTCCATAACCTTCCCAGCAGCAAGGTCAGACTGACAGGCCTGTAGTTTCCTGTGTCATCCTTCCAACCCTTCTTGTAGATGGGTGTCACATTTGCTAACCTCCAGACAACTGGTACCTCCCTGGTTAGCCAGGACTGTTGTGAAATGATGGGAAGTGGCTTGGTGAGCACTTCCACCAACTCCCTCAGTATCCTTGGGTGGATCCCATCCAGCTCCATAGACTTGTGTGTGTCTAAGTGTGTAATCGGTCACTGACCTTTTCTCTTGGATTATAGGCGCTTCATTCTATGCCCTATACCTGTTGTCCAGCTCAAGGAACTGGGCACTCAGAGAACAACTGGTCTTGCTATTAAAGACTGAGGCAAATAAGTCATTTACTACCTCAGCCTTTGCCTCATCCTGGGTCATGTTTTTATCCTGAAGCAAATAAAACACTCAGTATGGCAATTCCATTATTTCACTGTCTATAATTAGTGCCCATTGTGATTACTATTAAAAAAAGAGTCATCAATTACCAATGATTAGTTTACCACCATATCCACAACACCACAGTTATTTTCTATTTTAAGGGGTGAGAAACGTTGTAGTATCCCAAATATCATGATTTAGTAAATATTTCCAATGGCTCACTTTTTGATAGCTGTCACTATCATTCTTCCTTCTTCCTAAGAATGAAAACAGCTGCTAGAATCAGCAATTTAAACCATATAACAAACTGGGGGTAGCAAAATGAGTAAGTTTAATCTTTTCCAGCTTTTAATGCAGAGCCAAATAAGCTGCTAAACACAGGCCTTTGGAGGTGATACTTTCTGAAACTCCAACTTTGGGCTTGACTTTTTTTTTTCATTTGGCCTGTACCACCACTTTGCTCTCCAAGCTCAAAAAAGTTAATTCTGTCCACTCTGACCAAGGCCTAGAAATAGATACTCAAGTCAGGTTTTCAAAAAACTTATTCCATATAATTGTTTTCTTCAAATAATCTTCTTTTCAATCTTGCATATTTGAGTGACAGAGGATGTAGAGACATGCCATTAGCTAATAACTCTCAGAAAAAGTCAAAACTGCTTGAAAGGAGTCAAAATATCACTGAAATGAAGCAGAATTGAGAACAATGTGAAACACAGTTTCTGAATAGACTAGCAACAGTTCTAAAGATGGACATTAATCACTGCTATAGCAGCTTTATAATCTCAGTATATCTCTTAGAAAAGTGTTTCTCAAGCTTTTTAAATTCAAGGGCCACTTAACATTTCTGCAAAAAATCTGAATGTTGCCTTTTAGAGTGTTGCTGCAGCCTAATGCATTCATTTACAACCAGTTAAATTCTGTTCATTTGTTAGTTACATTTTAATAGTTTGTCTTCCCTGTTTGCTAGCCTGTTTGGATTGTTAGTTTATGGTTTGTCTGTACTTTTTTTTTTTTAATCTTTGGCAATTGTTTCGTAGGTCACTTTTTACTAACACATAGATCACCAAAGTTTCTGGAGTACATGATCAATTCTCAGTTATGAAAGGAATTAATTTTGTTTAAGTTTATTTTGAATTTCTGACAAAAAAATGAGTGTGGGATTCTGCTAGCTGGTCTGGTCCAAAAAGCTAGCATGGTGTGTGCCAGCACCTGAACAGTAAAGGTAACCCTCAAAATCATGTCCTCATCCTGTACAATTTGAAAGGATGGACATAACTACAATATCTGTGGCAGACTTTGGGAATGAAAAAGGTTTTCTAAGGTCTCTGGACCCATATTTACGTATGAACAGGTAGAAATGATTGTCTTGTCCACATCTATCACATAGTCCTATAGCCAATGGAGTTCAGTTCCACTGGTGATGACATACAGACTGACGAGTTCTTCCCCAAAGTAGTTACTGGACTGTGTCCAGCTCACCCAAAACCCTGAACCCATACTGAGAGTTTCAGCAATCTCTTTCTGCAGCAAAACCACAAAATAAAGGAAAAGATTAGTTTGGTTCTAAACAACAATAAAAATATAAAAAATAGGAAATATCATGAGGATTTCAGGAAATCATTGTTATTTCAGAGAACTGTGTCAAACAATATATTGAGCTACTCCAATCACATTTCCCCAGAACCAAAAGGCAAGATTGTGCAGTGTCCTGTTTCACAAGTCTCATGGGAAAATTAACTGCAGGGTGAAATCTGTTCAAAGGAATTATTTTGCACTAGAAATCATTTGAGGGCTCAAAATAATGATCACCAAGCCCTCTGGCATATGCCATAATCCATGAAAACAAAACATAACTCTGGAGGAGTGTTTCCCCCTTACTATTCAACTTCGGAGTTGTTAAAAACCTTTTGAAAACCACTTCCCAGAGCACAAACTATTTGCAGAACGGACCTTCCAGACACAGAAATTCATTTTGCAGATCTGGAAAGAAATGACACCTGTATGTGTCTGATATCTGTGTTTCATATTTATATCTGCAAAGAAAAAGAAATGACCTGGCAAGGTTTCCTGACAAATAACAGGTACATTATTGGATAGCCCATGTCTAAGCCTAGGTTTTGGAGGGTAATTGAAAGATCGATTGTCTCGGAGAATAAGTAATTTTTATTACCTTCAAATGCTTCTGTGCAACTCACTTTACCACTGCTGCATCCCTAATTGTGACAGGTTTCATCCCGATGTGTATTTGTCAAGTAATTTAAAATGACTTTGGTGTGGGATTTTTCTCCCTAGTGTCTTGAAGCAGAAAGCCAGACTTAAAAATAGTTTAGGGCAGAGAGATATATGTTCAAACTACAACAGGTGAAAGCTAGTGAAGAATTAAATATTCTAGGACTAATCCCTATCTTATTAAATCAGTGCGTGCTTTTATATATTGAAGTCAATTAACCTGACAAATCAAAACAGTGAAAGTTTGTTTTAATCATAAAACAGAAACAAAGTTATTCAGACTAAGAACAAGAGAGAAGTGGAGTTGGTTTAAAAAATCTGGTTTTCTTCTTAGTTCCCTGATCCACTGATTGCCTTCCAGACAGATCTGACATTATTTTTTATTAACATTTCATGTAAGAACATACTTTTACTGAGTATGATGAAAACTTCATCCCGCAAATACAGATGTTTTGCTGGATGTCAAAATGAGGCATTTACAAATAAATAAGAATTTTGAAATGCTGTAATGCTCTGTAATGTTGTTTGCCAAAAAACTGAAAAATTTAATTCCATGCTCACAGAAAAAACAGATTGGAGCAGATCTCTAAAATTCAATATAATTTACTAACAAAAATCTCCATGTCTTAAAATAAAACAGCACAAAGACTGAAACAATTCAACTGGAGGGCACCGGACAGCAATATTAATACTGAAGTTGCTTTTGGAGCCATAAAATATTTCTCTGTGCAATCAGAAGTTTTGGTGGTGCAGCATTGAATTTCTGGCCTCGGTGAAATCAGAAAAGTCATGTTACCTTTATTTTCACACACAGACACTTTTATTTGCTTTTGTTTACACAGGTAGAACTGTGCCTGCATGTTCATTGCATGGGGAAGGCATCGGAGCTGTTCCTCAGGGCACCCTCCTGCATGTCATGACTGAGTAGTCTGCAGAATCCACAAGTTAATAAATACTGGTTTAGCTAATCCAACTTGCATAAGCTGTGTGGAGCACAGACACAAAGAAATGCAGGCCTGCTTAGTGCAGCAAAGGCAGTAAAGATTGTCCTTCTTGAGAGGTCTGGAGCTGAACTGCAGCTGTCTGGAGAAAAGTAATGTCAAAAACAGAGGTGTCTCCTCAAGGACTCGGATGCAACTGAAAGAGGCTTTTCAAGATCTGAAATTTTGACGTTATTCATGAGGCAGTTAAATGATTAAATCCTACTTGTGCACAACATTTGAGATGGTGCTTTCTAGTACCTACTAGCAATCCCTTTCTTATGGGAAAACATACTTAAATACAAATTTTTGCATAGGAATAATATATTCAAGTGGAGCATGACTTGAGTTTATGTGCTTATAGGACGATTTGGCTGTTATTCTCAAATTTCATTCTCTCTATATGAAAAGCAACCTAACTGAACAAAAGTTGATTTAAGGTTATCTTACCCAGGACAAATATATCAAATTCCCAGGTTTCACATTAAATATGAATTATCTGGAAAATCCTGCTTATTCATTCAAGTTGCCAGCATTAAAGAGTGAGTTTAATGTATTCTTGCTGGGTCTTGTGCAATTCATTTCATCGTTTATTGTCTATGTTGATGGAAAACCAGAAAACATTCAGTTAGCATGGGAATTATTGCTGGTAACTTGCTTTGAAAGCATGACATATTTAACAATAGGTTTATTTTACTTCATAGTCAAAACAGCTCTATTGTGAAATATCAATGTGTAGAGGGAGGGTTTGAACAAAATTTTAAATATAGAACTTTATTTTGTCTATTTTAGTGTTTTCTGAAATAAAGCTTCTGCATTTTGGTCTACATAAGGCTATGTTAGGAGTTGTGTTACAACCTGATGTCCTTATGACAGATAAATCGATTTTTTTCATAGGGCTGTCCTGTTAATTCATATAACCATATATTAATGCATAACAACACACAGAGTTTTCTTTAATATAAATTTTGGTGTATGCTATTAATATTTCATAAGTCCTACCTACAGTTACAGGTAAAAATGTTAAGATAATGCTCCAAGAGAAGTGGTAGGTTGAGCTCTAGGCAAAAATGATGTAAATGATAATATGTAAATATATAGAGAAAAAGCATTGTCTTTCTTAGGTTACCAAGACTTTATCAGGCAAATAGATTTGAAAAGCACATTTCAAGGTGATTCACCTGGGAATCAGTCATTGCCATAGTCCGGATTTCCTAATAGATACTGTTCACCAATGGAACTTTATCTCCCTGAAGTTTTCCCAGCCCCTTTCAAGGTTAAAATGCTCTCTATTATTTATCAAACTCTGGAAGAATAATCCATTGGAGTACATATATCAAGCAAAGCCTATGAATAATATTTTTATCCAGCTAAGCATACAATGTTCGTTTGGGGTGGGGGTTTCAATGAAAACCTGGAAAAAACTCTATTAAATTTAATTAGCACATTCTTACTGACTTGAATGGACCTTGGAGATCTTCTGAAGTGCTTTACCCTTTTCATGTTCAATTTTTGGAGTTCTTCTTTATTGTGTTTTGGGATAATACCATTTTTCATCTTTATCTACCTGCCAAGGCACAAGTAGAAGATCAATCACCAATCTACATATCAGGAGATGTCACCTATCTCTTGCCTTATTGTCCACCTTCTTTTCCTGCCCTATATTCTTGTTTCAATCAGATCATGCCTAGTTTATTAGTCATTGGCAGTAAAGTGCGGCACACAGTACCTGCAATCAGTTTTACTCTGTGTTCACTTTATTTTTGTCTTCAAAAAAATCCAATGAAAGGAGTGACTAAAAACCATAGAAAGAAGGATTGCCTTTAAAACTCCTTCAGCATTAAAATGTCTCTAGAAAATGTCTTTTTCAGGAGTGATTCACTGAGAGAGACCTATACCTAATGTGATGGTTTTAGGTTATGCCAAGAATGTTGTTGCTTTAAATAGAAACAGAATGCTGTTTAGTTCCATCCTAGGAGACCTATATTTTTAAACAATAACGTCCAATATTTTAGCAAGTCTGTAGAGCACACAAATGATTCAGAAGAAATAAAGTACATTGGTTTGCCTAAATTTCTAATTATTTATACAAAAAAATTGGCTATCCTGTGTCAGAAATGAAGGTGACAGCATTCACCTCCCTGGGATTTGAAATGGTGACTACATAGATGATTTCCATTTCTCTGTTGTTCCCACGCCTCACTGTAATTTATTTATTTAAAACAAAGACTATTACAGAGAGAAAAGATGATGCCTTGGTTCCACTATAATTAATTGATTTTGCCAGCAATTTTGTGGGTTTGAAAGAATACTTCATCAGTGATTGCCTGGTTGAATCCAATTCTTTCTTCCAGTTGCAATTCAGCTTTTGATACCAGATTAATCTTGTAACACTTTCACTCCTCTGAAGATAAATGGACATTTGAAGCTCGTTTCAGTACGGACAGAATTTTGCTAGCCTGATTTCCTTCAAAGCTGGATGTTATTGTGAATGATTTATAAAAACATAGTATTTTGGAAATTGTCTTTTATAAAGTTAATCTTAAAAACAGATGTGTCCAAAAGTTCTCCTGAAGTTGAACTGAGATGACTTAAAAAAACCCTGGATGACTTATAGCAATCCCACACACTAATAGGATATAGGATACTCAACCTCTTTTTGATTTTCTCTGCTGGCATATTGAATTCATAAACACTGTTCCCTGGGCTTGGAAATGGGGCTTCCTTCTTCTAAGTGTTACAGGCTGATGGTATCAACAGATGCAGAAGAAATGCATAGATAGAAGATATTTTTAGATTCTGTGGAAGAATATCTAATATTCACATATAGATAAAAATATTGAGGCAGTTGTGGTGACTGGTTTCTAAAGTAATATCCTTTTTATTTTTATTTTAATGTTAACTGTTTTAAAATCTTCTGAAACTTACTTTCATTTCAGGAGGCTTTTTCATTTCCTGAATGGTTGTACATTTAGATTTAATTAGTAGAAGAAACTTTTGGCATAGTATCCAAAAGTTATCTGATACTTTCATAGTGTATCTGGAAAATTACAGATGTTTCTATCATTGCCTTTTAAATTACACTTTTTGGCATCTGATGTATTAATCCTGTATATGCTATCAAACAGCTATAGTTTCTGGAAAGTTAAAACTTGAAAACCAATAAATCTACTTAAGAACTTGAAGTTTCTGGAATTGTCATCAAGGTTACTTCCTGTCAATAATTAGTAAAATTTAAGTAATACTAAGTTGGAATATGAGATAAAATAACCAACAAAACAACCCCTCCCTCCCCGCCCCCCAAAAACCCGCCAGTTTATCTGAAAAAAGCTACATCCTTAAAGTAAAGAGTTACCAAAGAACCGTGGAAAAAGAGTCTTTATGGTCTGAGAGATGTTTATACCATGAAGGTGTTTTAAAGTAGAAACTTTTAACCTTTATACACACACTGCAAAAGAAACGGTTTAAGTTGAGAGTAATATGTAATTTAACTTAAGTGCACAATTGTAAAGTCACTGAGTCCAGTCCAGATGAGGGATAACAAGCAGAATTTTTTTATTCATCCTCTAGACATTTATCCATTTCCTACCATCATAACTCAAATATACCAGCACAGGTCCAGGACATGATATTACAATATAAATATTATTCAGTCTTACACCAAAAACATTACAAATATATACTTCTCAGCATCTCATGTGATGACATAAAAAAGTCAGGTTGTGAAGGTCCAAGCCTGGAAGAACTTAGAAAGTATGCAAAAGCCTACAGTATAAATTGTACATAATTCCAAGGTGTTGCGATACTTCTGAGAGGTGACTAAACATAACATCAGAAATAGCAACTGTGATTTCCTGGTCCCTGTTTCTTCACATAATTTCTTATTTTAATCAAAAGGTGATTGAGAATTTATCACTAAAGCCAAGGGTACAGAACCACTGTCTGCTTACTGGCCTATATATGCATATTCTTATTTTCAATGAAAATATTTACACCCATGCACCAAACTTTAGTATTTATAAAGGTGGTATGAACAATGAGCACATGTTTCTGAGGACAGTTGTCACCCAGTCATCATTCACACTAAATACTGCAAACAGCTAAAGATGCCAAGTTTGTGCATTTGGACTCTTGTACATGTGTAGGACTGCACCAGCTGTTCCCTTCCTCTGCATAATTTTCTCCTTTCCATTTTACCTTGTGAAGGAAGGCTTCCCAAGGCAGCTGGTAACATAACTGGGATCAGACCAGGATGAACATTATCACCTACCTCAGAGCTGAGTCTCCCAAATACATGTAGAGAGATATGACAAGCACTGTGAAAACTAGGATATCTCCTCTGATCCTTCTGATCCTTAGCAAGGCAGGAAGAGGACAAGAGCAAGAGAAGAGCAAGGCAGAATTCAAATTCAATATGGAGTGGTTTAGATTGTTGTTATGGGTTTGGGGGATGATTAAAGAGGAGACAGGACCATAGTTAAAAGCACCTGACCTAGGCAAGTACAGTGGGATCCGAGCTGTGAACCTGGAGAGGATAATATTGGATCCTGGGATAGTCACAAAGTGAGAGAAGTCAAAAAACTCAGTGGATACACTGAACTTAGAAATGGTCTCTTCTAGAGGCTTTTTGTTTCATAAAAGTTAAGAAACAGGACAAGAATCAAGTAAAACTATATTATCAGCCTTGCATTTATACTCATGTGTTTGATTATTGCCTCAAGTTGCTGCAAACCTACTGCTACCTCAGTGTTTGGAATAATTACTTATTTTATTACCTTTCCCCCAAATGCTTCAAGGAACCTTTTTTCCTTTTCTTTGGCATTACTTGGGAATTATCTGTTTCAAAGGTAATTGACTAGCAAAGCAGAGCACATGTAGGATAAATCCAAAAGTAGTCCCACAACAGACCACCAAGTATGTTACAGATGTGAGTGCACCAAGAAGCTCTGCAGGTTGTCTCCCTGCTTCCTGAGGGTTCAGCTGGGCTGCTGAGACAGCACAGCAAGGGGCAGAGAACTGTGCAAAGGGCCCTGCTAAGGTGGGCTGTGAGAAGCCTTATCTGGGGCTCCCCAGGCACCTCAAGCCCTCTAGCTCAAAAACCTGTCCCAGCTCAGCTCCTGCCTCAGCTCCTCACCCAAGCCACCACACAGAGGTAGCTGTGCCCGGTTCCAGCCCTCTTGGCCCCAACCTGACCCTGTTGACTTCTCTTGCTTCCTTCTCAGACATGGCTGGCCAGACCAAATTTGTCTGGAGGTGTCTGCGCTCTCAAGTTGACCCGGATTACCCTCACTGGATCTTCTCTGCTCTCCTGGTTTGAGCACAGCAGGACTGTGTGCATGACAGTGAGGGAGGACACTGCCCTGTCAGCCTGGGGTGACCCTCAGCTCCCAGCTCCCTTCTGTCAGTGGAGCAGTCCACTCTTGCTCCTTCCTGATGAGACCAACCAGCTATATGGGCTTTTTTTTTTTTTTTTGAAAATGCGTGTTGATTTATTAAGATACAGTGGAGGTATACGTCAAATGCAGCTTTGAACACAATGTAAGTAGAATACTCAGGATGTGTATATTGTATGCTGAAGATACTATATTGCAGTATAACATAAATTCAAGACATACACATAATGGCTTACAGATGCTAAGTATGTAATTAATAATAGCAATAATAATAATAAACACAATGCTGATAACATTGGTGCTTAATATTTATAGAGTATTCTGTGGAGAAGTCAGCTGGGTAATGTTTTGCTTGGCATTATACAAACACAAGGAATAATGACACCATGCCGTAATTTACAGTGTAAAATACTGGATAAACATGTGTCTCTTAAGGTGACAGTGAAGATGTGGCAGTAATAGCAATACGTTTTGAGATTTGTGCAAGAAGCTTACTACCAAACTGGAGCTGGTAATGAAATTGGTAGGTAATAAAGCTTGGCAGTTATGCTAACCTTTAAAAAGTTCATTATAATATCTGTTTAATTAAGTTCCAAGCCCTCAAGTAAAGGTGTTATATCAACAGTGTAAAAAGAAGGTAAAGCAAAACTGTCAAAGGGACAGACTCACTAAAATACTTACAGGGATAAAATCAGGGTCTGCATGGCTCTTAGGCTGCTGCTTTCCAGAAGTAATTTGTGAAGCTATTAGATTTTCACTTGTGTGTTTGTCATAAGGAGTTTCCATTGGTTTAATTAAGAACCCCCCCTAAAAGTAATCAAATCAGAGGAATATGTTCAAATATTTGTCTGTGTCACTTACATGGTATGCCCTTTCTCCAAGACGGGTCATAAAGAGTATGATCTTCTGTAGGAACCTGTTGAGCTTACTGCTTAAGGAAAAGCCACTACTTCTCTTGCTTCCATTGCAAGCCTATTTTGGCCAAGATTGTCTCTGACTTTTCCTTTTGTCCATTATCATGCATGAGATATGCATCAGGTAAAACCTTTATCGTCTACATGCTTCCACATGCGTTCTAAACTGGTAGGCTGTAAGAGAAGAAAATGAAAACATTTTCATTTATTTATTCACTTTGTTTGCAAAGTAAACCATGAAACTGTTCAATACAATCTGCTTTGCTCTTAGTTGAGTAACTATTTAAGAACACTACAATCAATGTCCATTTTCCCACATCTCCCTGCTTCTTTTATTACTCCTCATCTGAATTTCGTTTGTAGCAATTAAAAAAAAAATTCCAACTTTTCCTTCTTCTATGTGCAGACACTCAAACATATCTAGGGATGACTTAAACTTTGAATAAAAATGAAAGAATTAGTAGGCCATAGTAGCACTGCACAACAGGAAATGATAAATAAAATATGCAGTTGAAATTATAGACAAGAATCTAAGTAGGCAGAATGCAATGATTTAGGCAAACTGGAGTGTGTCCAGGACTCTACAGCCAGCAGGCAAACTACTGGAAACCTTACATTAAAGATAAAGCATAGGAGTAATTATGTCTAGTATTGCTATCATATTTCCATCTTCAAAATATGAAGTCAATGAAGCAGTTGTTATTTATTTTCCACAACTGTTCAACACAATGATTTAACAACATGATCTGTAACATCACCTCAAAACACCTCTTTGCTTCCCCTTCACTGTCCTCAAAAATTGGCTAAAGACTGAATCAAGGGGAGGAAAATCTTTACCATGAAGCTTACTAGATTTTACTTAAATCCTCTGGGAGACCAGAGTTCTTTTCTTTCAGTAATCCGAAATTTTGGACTGAAAAAATGTGCTTCAGTATGAAAAAACAGAAATCTCAAATCTTCATACAAACTTAAAACGCAAAAACCAAAAAACATTTATTTCAAAATTATAGCATAGAACATTTCCTTTGGACCTGAAATTACATCTAAGAGCTCAAGTTCCAAAGTTCCTAGTTTAGACTCTTTTCTCCAGGATTTCTGAGATATAGGAATTGACAAATGCTGGTTGTCCCAGCTGAGACCAAGGTCCAAAAGCCCCACGCAAAATTTCACTGGTGCTGTTGGTAACTGTGCTAAAACTCAGCTCAGCTTCAACTCCCCACACCAGCTGGTTCAGACTATGAGGTAGCACTTTGGCAAAAGTGACTCTCTCTCACTTTTTTTATCTCCAGATTTCCCCATCAGCAGATGTAGCTGGCTTACCCCGGATTCAGAAGCCAGATCATGAGTAAGCATGGGAGAAGTGTGAGCAATCAGAGACAGCGACTCATGGAAACTCTTGAGGCTAAAATAAAAGTATAAAATATTCAGAGTTTCAAGGATGAATGGAAACTTCCAAAGTTGGAAAGACATCTTGTCAGGTCCGGTCCTAGACCCAGAGAGAATGTGCCAGACTGGACCCATAAACCTGCTGGTCTGCTCAGACGCCCTTGAGTCCTCTCTCAGGGCTTTCCCTTCACAGAAAACATTTTGGACACCTTTGGACACCTGAACATTTTTGAAAGATTGCCATTCTCTGACAATAAATTAGTCTGAGAAAAATTCTGACCAACTCTAATGTTACCTTAAATCTCTTTGGTTCCATCAATACTTAACTCACAATATCACAGAACTGGAATCTCTATGGGATACCTTATTTTAAGACCTCTTGTCTGAGTTCTGCAACAGACACTATTTAAGGAGGAGTTTGTAAAATATATTATGCATGTATGCATCTTTCTTAGCTGTACAAATTGATCTCTAGAGTTTACCATAAAATGCTCAAATGCAAAGAGCTAAAAACATGAAAGAGTAGATGGAGAATAAATAATATACTTCATTAATATAATAAGATACTTAAGGAATAACATTAGTTTTTATTAGTTGGTTAATATTTGTACAGTTCTTTGAATATAGAACACGCTCCATACAAATATTAAATTATTATTAATATTAAGCTGTTGAATCTCTCTGGGTTGTACTGCTCTTGCTTGCTGGTACTGCGGAAATGAATATGTCTAAGAGGATGAGCACTAGATAAATCAAATCAAATCAAATCAAATCAAATCAAATCAAATCAAATCAAGACTACACCTTAATGAGCATTGCTGAATCTGTTTTGCAGATGGCAGTAATTCTGCACCTGCTGCTGTAATATTCACTGGAACACCTCCTTCCAGTTTCGGGTATTTTTCACTGTTCTTTAGTATGATTGGTTCCTGTATTCTGATGTTATGCTATTATGCTGGTGGCATTTCTATGTATTAGCACTGAATTTTGCATTCTTTACCAAGAACTTATTATTATTCCGAGTGCTGGTTGTTAGAAATCATGAGATCTTCATTCTAGTAGTGATCATGCATGTATTAAAAATACTTAAATTTTGTGTTGGTTTGACTACAATTGGCCTCATTCATATGACCATTAGATGAGAATGAATCTGCCCTTTTACAACTTGTAAGTATTTACAAATACTGATAACTGAGTTAAATGTCACATAGTATATACAGTTTATATTAATATATACAATATGCATATCAGTGTAATGCTGATAATGCAATATAGTTACATTTGCAAGGTCACTTGACTAAAGCCTGGCAGTATCAAGTGTGATTCCTTTCATAAAATACTTGGCTAATGAAAAAAAATCACAAATTATGGCCTTTTGGGGTAGACTACAGTTTTAGTATAGAAATACATGAAAGAGAAAAGCAGTGAGACAAATCACAGCAACAGATACAAAGGAGGGGTTGGGGGGAGGAAAAAAGAGACAAAGAAAGCTCTTGTGAAAGAATTTTGAGGTTAATGTTGACCATTTGTTGTGGTTTAGGATTTTGGCTCCAGGCAGAAGGGGGCTTTTCTCCCCACCTTCCCTCGGCGCAAAAGGTTTTTGTTTCATAACCAGTGTTATGAAATGCAGTTTCGGCTCCAATTTCACACCACCCCTGGAGCCAAGCCATATCAATCAACGACTCTTTGAATAAACATAAAAAGCAGTAACCCGTGTGGCTTCCTGGGCATGCACTTTTGAGTTGCAGCAGAAGTACAAAAAAGAGAGAACTGGAAGCAGTCACCTCAAGTCTGGGACAGTAAAAAATCTTCAGCATGGGAGGTAGCCTTTTCACTTAGCTAATTACTGGCAGGGTTAGTAAGAAGAGCTGTCAGAAGGAAGGGACACAGAGCAGCTGAAGCCCCCACCTCTGCACAGAGAGAGAGAGCACTCAAGTCTGGGACAGTAAAAAATCTTCAGCATGGGAGGTAGCCTTTTCACTTAGCTAATTACTGGCAGGGTTAGTAAGAAGAGCTGTCAGAAGGAAGGGACACAGAGCAGCTGAAGCCCCCAACTCTGCACAGAGAGAGAGAGCAGCCACTGGCTGAGGGACACCGAGAAGGTTCAAGCACTGAGAATGGAGGCCTTGCTGCTATGCAGTAAAGAACCCAAAGCATCCCCCAGAGATCCAGTAGCTTTCACATTTTGAAGAGCAGAGAGAGCAGAGAGCTGAGACATCCCCTGGAAACCTGGTAACTCTTAAGCTTTCCAGCCACCCAGAGGAAGACTGCGTATTGCAAGGGAAGTTTGTCCAGAAGTGTTCAACTTGGAACTGAAATGCATGAGGTTAAAAGAACAGTGTTCCCCCATTCTGGGTTTATTTCCTTACCCCTCCTCTCCTCTCTGGTGTGGACCGTGTGTGAGGGTTTATAGTGGGAATGTGGATGGAGTAGGAAGAATCTATATATATATGTATATACCTATTTATGGATTTAATACCACTGTTCTCTCTTTTTCTTTCTGTCCTACCCAAATTTAAGTGATGATTTGTGGCTTTCATTGTTTTTTGAATTAAATTAATTTTTGTTCACTCCCCTAATTCGAGCCCACTGTTTTCCTTTTTCCGTACCTGTAAGTGCATGTTAAGCTCTATTGTTTTCCCAGCTTGAACACTTTAGTTCTTTCGTATGGCTCTTGGAGGAGATGAATCTCCCCTGAGGGCAAATTTGTCACTTTTGCAACCTTCCATTTCTTTCAAACCGCAACAACATTTTATTTTGTTTAATTTCCTCAGTGCAGTGTAAAATTATGTTTCTTATGCCTCATGTAAATAAGAATAGAATTGTATCAAAGTAATCTGACTTCATCATTCTCTTTTCCTCCTAACCAAAATAGCTCACAGGACTACAGTTTTTGACTAACCATTCAGTTTGAAAGAAATAAGTGTATATCCCTGATCTTTGAATCATGCCTTCTTCAAACAGAGTTCAGAGCGCTGCAGTCATTTCTCCTCTGTTTGGTCTCATTGTATATTATCAGAGGAGAAGGTGATCATTAGCTGGATGAACTATTGGAAAAACTCAGTTCTGCTGCACCACCAGTAATGAAAGAGATAGTAACTCTGAAAAAAGTTGAACACCCTGGTTATTATCCTGCAAATATATCATACTTAGGGCTGCAGTGTAACAGGAAAGCTGGAAGGAGGCCAGTTACTAAGGGAAAAATCCACCGCAAAACAAAACCTTATCTCTACTCAATTCCTGACACTGACAGTCAGGACTGACACATTTGCTCTTAACATCTGAAGGAAATATCAACAGTTCCTCAGCAACTAATGCTATGGAAATGGATTAACATATCCCGTGGGTATGAATCTACAGCCCAGGATTAATTGGATTAATTTTACAGACTGTAGACTTTTCTAAATAAACCTAATTTTTAAATTAATTTGAAGTTTCTGGTAACTATCAGACTAATGTCTTGGAAATTTTTTTTTAAAGCTCCTGCAAATGCTGCTTTGAATTTGCTTAGGCAGAACCTGCATCCAGGAACATAAATTCATTGCTCATGTCCATCAAGTCTTTGGTCTGCCTGCCAAGACTGGCAGAAAGCAGTGCTCTGTGTAATGGCTGCTGTTATGTGGTGGCCTCATTATAGTTGGACTTGGAAGAACTATTCTGTAATTAATATAAACAAGATTTTTTTTGTTGAGGCTAGTGTACTCAGAGAAACATGCATTCTATTCCTGTCACTCATAAACTAATTAATATGTAGTATTATTTGATAGAGATTTATTGAATCCTTTTTTGGTCTGAGGATCACAGAACTCAATTGGTTTTCTGAGGGTATTATATAGCAGCAGAATCCGTATTCTTTGTACTCATTTCCATATATCTTTAACTAAATGGGTCTATATCTGTATGTTACGATAACCGAAGTATCAGTGAAACTTTAACATTAAAAGAAGAGTTCTTTTGCAGCTGGACCTACAAAGCAGATATCCATTCGGCTTTAAAATAAGTGGGAGTCATGTTAAAATTAATTTCACTGTTAAACCAGACTGAAATTCCCAAACCTCCCTCTCCAATGGTTAAAAGAAACGAAGGGAACTGACTTGTTCAGAACAAGCACCTTAATTTTTAGACACTTAAATTAAGGAGGGGTTAATCTCTTCAGTCCCTATCTGAGAATACAATAAAAAACAAAAGATGTGGAGGACATGGTAAATTTGACCTGAACCAAAATCTAAGCATCCTTCTTGTGCTGAACCTTATCTCCTCTGGGCTCAGAGACTAACAGCTAGCCTCATGCGACCTGACCTATCAAGAGCTAAAAAATCTTCATATACTTTTTATTTATTGAAAGGAATGAACATTAGCGGTTGGTACTAATACCCTATTTAGGAGGACTGCAGCTGAGAGAATGTTGTAATGAAATCGGCGTTTTACATGATAAATTGCTACTACTTTCCTAAAATGCACCAGTGGCCTCCAAGTTACACTTGTGCTTGAGAGATAAGCCAAAGGACATTACTCTGTCCCGCAGCAGTCCGTATTTTTAGAAAAGATGAAATAACCAACACTTGCATTTTTTACATCTGCAATATGAACCAATAACCCCATGAAATTGGATGAGCACTAACCTTCTGTGAAAAATGATTAGCCTTACGCTCTAAGATAAAAATAATAAAATACGAAAATTTTTGAAGGACAGAAATTGCTTCTCCTTAGCTGAGAATTACATTTCTTTGTGGACTTGTTTAGAAGATTAAAATTTTTTTTCCTGAAAAATGTGGAGTAGCAAGTAACACTACTAAAGTTTAATGAAATACATGGGGAAGTTTGAGTACAGGCACCATTTCTCAAAAACAATGTGGTAGTTGAGATTTCTGTTCATTCCTTTCATCTTAATCTGCAAAAATGTGGATGTACGCAAGTCAGAATTTGCCAGCGCTGCTATGAGGACACCTTAAGCATGAAAGAACTTGTAATGAGCTTGATGCTTTACTAGGCATATGAGCTAGTTCAAGTCTTGTTGAACTCAATATAAAAACATTTCTTTTAATATATTTTCAATTATTCTCCAGGCATAATGAATTTTTATATTTTTAAGGCAAAGAACAATATTGAGTGTAGACTGCATTTATGCAGAAGTTTGAAACATATCCCTAAATTCACATTTATGTTTTTCAATTAATCTTACTTTTTTAATAGCACATTTTCCTGTTTTTGTCATGTGTAATTCAAAAAACCAAAGACAGAAATGTCTTGAGTCTGTCAAATTAGTCAAACGTATATGTATCGCCTTAAAGATATTAAATAACATAATTACAGAGAAAATTATTAGAAAGAGATAAGGTAACGTGTTCAAAAATAGCTGTATAGTTTTGAATCTGAAATTCATTTTCAAAAACTATGCAGGAATTGGTTTTTTTGCATTTCATTGAATGTGAACATAATTTTAGTAATTAAGAGCTTACATCACTTTTGACAGAAAGACTCATTGATCTATTTTTCACAAAGTATTTGTTAGATAGACTATCTGCAAACAGAAGGCTGTTGAATAATTTACAGATTATTAATGTTTTGGAAGCTATATAAAAGATGAGGCAAGAAGAAACAGTAGTCAGAAAATTTAAATCTTGGAAGTAGAAATCTTGTGCTAAGGGGAAAGAGAAGACTCAAAGTCCTCCAGAAATCAATAGTGTTACGATTTGGGAGAGCAACCCTGGCACCCTCCTAGAAGAGTATTAGAATTCCCTAGGAGCTTTCCCAGAGCTGGGCACCTCTGTATCCCAGAACAGACCCAAGGCAGATGGGTCCTGCCTGGTAGAGTCCCAGAGCTTTTTCTTGCCTCACCTCTACGAGGGAAGAATGCCCTTTATGCTTCTTGTTTTGAGACAAGGGAAAAAAGCCTGATAGTATTAATCTCAACCAAATCTTTCTGGATGCATGTGTCTGCATCTGTCCCAAATCCAAGACAATTCAGTATTCCATGATCTCCCTCTTTCCTATAGCGGCACTGGATTCTTATCTCTACCTAAGTACTCTTCTGATAAGTAAATTTATTTTTTTCATACAGCCAATGTTGCTGGCACCATGACCCTGGAGAGAGTGCTTGGAAATGTCAGTAAGATTAAATGCTAATTAGAGAAGGAGGGAAAAACAAAATAAATGCCCCCCCCCTCCCCCTGCCCCATCCATTAGGAACCCATTCAGATCTTTCCAACAGGACCGTGTTTGCCCTTAAGTTTCAATTCCCTTCGGCTAGAAAAATGACAGTGAATGGGTTGCTGTGTTCCATACTGAAAGAAATGACAGATGTTTTCATTCACACAGAGGATACAGATGTAGGGAATGGGATAAAGTTCTTACATAGCTACACAGAATTCACCTTTATATTGAGTCCAAGGATTTTGTTTAATGACTGGTATCCTCTTAATGAGAAGGAATATGCCCTGTTCACTGATGGGTCCTGTTACATCATGGGAAAACATCGACAGCGGAAGGCTGCTTTGTGGAGTTCCACATCACAAGTAGCTGAAGCTGCTGAAGGAAAAGGTGAATTGAGTCAGTTTGCAGAGATGAAAGCCATCCAGCTGGCTCCAG
This sequence comes from Buceros rhinoceros silvestris, assembly GCF_000710305.1. Lineage (NCBI taxonomy): Eukaryota > Metazoa > Chordata > Aves > Bucerotiformes > Bucerotidae > Buceros > Buceros rhinoceros. Next base: position 17,936 of record NW_010398391.1, read on the forward strand.
ATATTGCTAAGTGAGAAAGGTGGCCAGTGCTCTATCTCTATACAAAATCATGGATGGTGGCAAAGGCTCTGGGGGTGGTTGGAATGGAATGGAACACTCATCAATGGAAGCAGAGCAACCGGCAGCACAGAGGGAAACCCATCT
>NW_010398391.1:18494-21419 GCF_000710305.1 Buceros rhinoceros silvestris
TGTAGAGAACCTGGTGGTGAAAGTATCTCACATGGATGCCCGGGTGTCCAAGAGTCAGGCCACTGAGGAACATCAAAACAACCAGCAGGTAGACAGGGCTGCTGAGATTAAAGTGTCTCAAGTAGACATGGACTGGCCTATGATACCTCAGGCTATCAAGGTAGAGATGCAACATACAGATGGGCTCATGACTGAGAGGTGGAATTGACTATGGACACTATTGCACGAATCATCCATGAATGCAAAACATGTGCTGTGATTAAACAAGCAAAACGGTTAAAACCTGCACAGAATTGAGGACATACGTTGAAATGTAAGTATGGCGAGGCCTGGCTAATTGACTATATCACACTTTCATGAACACCCCACAGTAAATGCCATGTGCTTCCTATGGTGGAGCCATTACCAGATGGCTGGAAACATATGCTGTGCTCCATGCCACTGCCTGGGTCTCAAAAAGCAAATCTTGTGATGACATGGCACCCCAGAAAGAATTGAGTTGGACAACAGGACTCATTTCCAAAACAACCTCATAAATATGTGGGCCAAAGAGCACAGCACGAAGTGGATGTATCACAACCCCTGTCATGCACCAGCCTCCATGAAAACTGAGTGGTGCAATGGATAAAGAGAGCAATGGGCGTGGGACCTTCAAATAGTGGGAAACACAGTAGAAAAAGCCTCTTGGTTAGCTAACACTAGAGGATCTGCCAATTGAGCTGGCTCTGCCCAATCAAAACTCCCTTGTACCACAGAAGGGGATAAAGTCCCTGTAGTGCACATGAAGAATATGTTAGGGAAGGCAGTCTGGGTTAGTCCTACTTCAGGCAAAGGCAAACCCATCTACAGGACTGCTTTCGCTCCAGAGCCTAGGTGTGCGTGGTGGGTGATGTGGAAGGATGGACAAGTCTGATGTGTACCTCAAGGGGATTTAATTCTGGGTGAGAACAGCTGGTGAGTCAAACTGTATGATATTCATCATTTGTATCAATGAGGGATGGGCTTTGAAACCAAGCGAAGGGCAGCGGTGATGGACCTCGAATTGGCTTCTTCAACTGGTGCCCAGCAATTTCCTCAGAATCACCATCTTCCTCCTGCAATCCATGAGCATTGGAACACTCCAGTTACACCAGCCTTGAGCTCTGGATGCGCCTTGGAACGACTCAATACCATCTTGCCTGCCCTGAGACCATTATGACAGATGGAGCCCGAAAGTAATGGACTAAATGAACTCAACAGACATGTTGGATGGATGGCCCATGGACTAAGGGAATGATATCTGTGCACGTGTACAAATATATACATGTATAGGACAGGTCAAGTCTAGGCATGACTTAGATGGTATAGAACAAGGTGTGGATAATGTCCTGGGTTTGGCTAGGATAGGGTTAATTTTCACATCCAGTGTAGCTAGATGGAGCTGGCCAATGGGGTATTTGATACCATAGTGACGCCATGCCCAGTACATGTAAGGAGCCATTAGCCCCGAAGGGCGGGCAAGGTAGTTTTAAACAGTGGCATGGTGACTTGGCTCAGTCCCAAGGCTCGGTGTGGTGGTGGTAAGCAGAGTGCTGCATATCACCTGCTTTATTACCATACTGATGTCATGCCCAGTATATATAAGGTGGGGTGAAGCACAGCTTGGAGTGATGGCAGTGAGCAGGGGGTTGTATATCACTGGCTTTGTTATTGTTATTGCTATTGTTTCTTTTTTTGTTGTTCAAGTAAATTCTTATCTCAACCCACTAGGTTTTACCTGACATTCTCCTCCCCTGCCCCAGTGGTAGGAGCAAAACAGAAGCTGTGTGGTGCTTAGTTGCCAGCTGGGTTCAAAGCAGCACAATAGCAATAAAAAATTTACAAACAGTTCTTCCTTGAAAGAATGTCCCTGTATACAGTCTTGGATTGAAATAGCTCAGAGACATTTTGAGCTGCAGAAAACTTTGCTTATTTCTCTGTGGTCTTCTGTTCACTTCTGTGGTCTGGGTGGCTGATCCTCATTCCTTTCTGCCATTTCTTTTCTCCTCTCTAATTGAATTGAAGATTCTCAGGCCCTCACTGCGATCATCGTCTTGTTTTCTTTTCCCCTCTGTATCCTGCAGCCTAGAAACCTCTCCCTCAGACATCCCTGAGATCATTCTTCCCTTCCTCTTTGTCTTTACAGCAAGCCTGACATCAGAAGAGATGAAACACAAACATTCATTGCATGGAATTTTACAAATAGTGTGGGCACCCTATACCAGCACAGCCTGTTCCCTTCAGACTTGCCATTGTTAAGGGTCGAGGGACTGAGGTAATAATAACTTTAATAACTCCTCGAATCCTTAACGATTCCTTCTGTCTTGAATAGACAGAGGAGTTGAAAGGGGAAGGAAGAAATTCACACCTCGGTCTGCATTTGGAAAAAACTGAAACAAACTTTTAATATACAATAAATTCACGCATAACTATACTCTATACATATATATATGCATATAGTTACAACCCGAGGGATGGGGAAAAAGGAAAAACTGAAGAAGAGAGGTTTACACAAACTGTTTCTCTGTTCAAGGTCAGAATCCTGGGCAGGCAGCCAACAGCGAAGATAGGAGTGATGCCTGGCCTTAGTTCGCTCCGCTGTCCCAGCAAGGAGCAGAATTCTTCTCGCGCCGGGAAAGGCGGGGCAGCGGCCGGTGCTGGTGGGCAGCCGATTTTAAGCAGAGGGAAAAAAGAACCTCTAGGCACGACACAGAGTTCAGGGAGTTCGAATATCCTCACCCGATTTCCAGACGGGACAGGACCCACGATAAACCAGTTTGGAGTCTATAGTCTGTAGATTTCAGACGATCCCGAGGTGTGGTCCTCAGGTCTGGTTCCAGTCTAGTCCCTCGGCAGGGCAGGTTCGTGGGAGGGCTTGACTCCCTGCGTGCCGCTGCCCGGGAGCTC
>NW_010398391.1:21733-25116 GCF_000710305.1 Buceros rhinoceros silvestris
CTCAGGCTTTCGGCTGGTCAGGCCAAGCAGGCCTGGTTCCGGCAGCCAGCAGTCTGGGGAAGTGCTCCCGTCATGGAGTCCGGAAGTCCGAGAGAGAGACCTCCCCCGAGCTGCTGCGTTTTTAAAGCCTCCCAACGTAACACTGCACCTGACTCCTTTAACCAATTAAATTTGGAATTATCGTATTTGCATGGAATAATTCTATTTGTCCATTACCCAAAACAAGGAAGTTTCAGCTCAAACCAGGAAGTTTAGCTCAAACCGGGACAGCCATTTATTTCACAAACCTCACGGATGTTCTCTGCTAAGATCCTACTGTCACTGTAAAGGGGAAGAACTGCACTATTGTAAGAGGAGAAAGTTTAACACAGAAAAATTGAAATTATTACACCCCGTATAACATAAAAATGGAAGAATATTAGAAAAGCAAACATGAGACTATGTCTGTATATCCTAGAAAAGAGATAAATTTTACTAAAATACTCTATTTCACTCACTAAATGATAGATTAGATGGATTCATTTTGGAAATTAAACCAAATATTATTTGTTTACATTAATAGTCTGAAAGCTCCTGTTAACCAACAATACTTACGATTTTACCATTCTACATGACATAACAGATGAGAAGAAAACATTTTATTTGATGAAAATCATCTTCAGTGATTCAGAAAAGAGCAGTAAAATGTATTTATATAATTTGGTTAGGAGTAAGAACAAAATGAAACAAACATTATTGCAGTCATTAATCAGAATCAAGTCTCTGCTGTGCTAGGCACACTCCAAGCTGACATGGGAGACATTATTATTTTACAGAAGGAAATTCACCTCTACATAGAAAGTTACAGGTCTATATATCATCTAAAGTCCACATAAATCTGCCAGTTTTATGTAGACTTTCCAAATACGGTAACACCTTTTTCCATAAAGAAAACATGACTACGCAGGAGAAAAATTGTTTTGGTTTTTTTTCAAGCTGAATTTCATTTTTATCACCTACAAGACTTAGAACTGGTTTATGTACTTAAGTGCCATTTACGAAGTTCAATGTAGCAATAATAACTGGAATTTTATCACCCTATCTATACTAAGCTTCTTAAGATGAACACAAGTCATTTTTTCTGAAAATTTGATAGCTTGTTCTGAAATAAATGTGAGGAACCATTTATGAGCTGGAATATATCTAAATCCTGTAGTTTGAATGAGCACACTGTGCTAGTTAAATAGCAAAACACTTTAAAAAAACAACAAATACTTCAGCTTCCAACACAAACAGAGCAAGAGGTCTGTAAAATGTCTCATTTTAGATGCTTTCCTGCCATAAAATGAACATGATGTTCTCCCATCAGGTTGTAAAATCAGTCATTCTGCATCCAACACCTTCATAAAATTCATTACTTAAAAAACGGAGGACAGAATTAGTAGTTGGAAGCTTTGTTGCAATGCAACATCATAATATAACTCTTTCACTTCAAGTCTAATAGCTGTGCCGTGAAGCGAAGTAAGATAGACGGAAATGATTGAAAGCCGCAGGTAAATTAATATTTCTATCTCCATGCACACACAACTTGCATTTACATAGATACTAATGTGAAAAAGAATGAGTATAAAAATGGGTAGCTTTCAGATGTTATGTACGACAAATCTGAAGCTCTGCAAGTATCCTCAGTTGAACCGCTTTTAAATTAGTGGTAAAAAAGGAAATGTTCCTGGAATAAGTACTGTCTACCCTGGACTTTGGGAAAGAAAGCTCAAGTTCAGGGCTAAGTAGAGAAATTCCACTTTTGTTCAAGAGAAATGTTGGTTTTTACAACATCCTGCTCTAAGAGACAAAAGTGGGAGATGTTTGAAGATTTTCAGAGCTGTGAAATGTTCAAAGTTTAACCTGAGGTAGACAAACTAGCAGAGTGAAAATAAGGTGAGCAAAGACTTAGCATGTGACTTAGGAATGTGTCACTTGTATCTCAATGCCTTTTATCATCATGGCTGATGAATAGTTGAATACACAGACGAATACATAGATGAATAGATGAATACAAGATAGTGCTGCATATAGGAAAAACTTACAAACAGCAGCTTTGGGGTTGATAAGCTACAAGCTATGCAAATTTTTTTTTTAAATGTCAGTAAAGGCTTTATAACCTTGCACTTTGTCTTCTGTGCATGCAGAACACATATCTTTCAAGCGTTTAATTCAGAGACACTTTTTATATATTTTCATCTTTATTATTTGTTTCATTTGCTATAAGCCTAACTTTTCTTAGCTTCAATGGACCAAATTGTCTAAAATTTTGTATTAAACAGTAACAACTCATGACTTTAATTTAACTTTAAAATCTTGGTCTCTTCAAGAAGCAGAATGTTCTGAGTCTCTGTGAGAAGATAAGAATGCAAATTCTAATCACATAAATAGTCCTGACTCTTTTCCTGCAGCTCTGGAAGAGATAAGATTTTAAAGCCAGCACAGATCCATTTGAACAGAAATATTACTGAAAAAGAAATTGCTACCCCTTTTAAAAGATAGTGCACTGCAGTAGAGCCCAGTCAATGGTGATTATTGTAAACTTTTGTAATTGCAATTTACTTTCAGAACAGTTAGAAAATAAGGTCTCAGGATTTATATTTGATTCATTTCGGGAAATCTTTTTAAGATGTCAGTCCAGGTATAATAAATTTGCTCCCTTGTGATAGTCAATCAGACAGATTAGCCTAGGAATCATCTGTGATGATAAAGCATTTATCATAACATCCTCTGGAAGATGAATATGGAATATTGTTAATCACATGGGCAAAAGTCTTAGATTAAGGAGAATAAACAACACAGTCAAAACAGTCACCAGATTTTTTTTTTTTTTTAAGAACACATTGGTACTGTCTTTATTGATATTTCAGGTTCTTAAATCTTATGTTTTTAGGCTTTTCTTTGAAAACTTGATGACTAGCAAGTTTTTAGCGTATTTATTTCACTGTTTGGCAAGACTTGCATCCAGAAATGAAAGTTGCGAGGAGAGCTGAGGTTCTCTTGCAACATACTGATATGTATAGGTGGGTGTCCTGGTTTGAGCTAAAACTTCCTTGTTTGGGGAAATGGACAAATAGAATTATTCCATGTAGTATGATAATTCCGCATTTAATTGGTTAAGAGAGTCAGGTGGAACGTTACTTTGGAAGCCTTTAAAAGGTAGCAGGCAGGAGGAGTGACTCTCTCTTGGCTTCCGGACTTCCACGAAGAGAGGACTCCCACGAATCTAATCTGCTGAGGGACCAGGCCGAAACCAGGCCTGCTAGGCCCGACTAGGCCGAACCCAGACCGAGACCTGAGGGCCTGCATCGGTCCACAGACTCAACTGTTTTGCCGTGGGTCCTGTCTCATCTGAATCGGGT
>NW_010398392.1:0-427 GCF_000710305.1 Buceros rhinoceros silvestris
CCAGGTGATCAGGCCCAGTCAGCATGGTTTTGTGAAAGGCAGATCCTTTTCGACCAACTTGATCTCCTTCTATGACAAGGTGACCCGCTTAGTGGACAAGGGAAGAGCTGTACATGTTGTCTACTTGGACTTTAGTAAAGCCTTTGACACTCTCAAAGCCATGACTGGCTGCTCATGGGGTGTATGGGGGTACGCTCCAGTTGGTGCTGGTCACAGGTGGACTTCCCCAGAGATCAGCGTGGAGGCCTGTTACCTTTACCAACTTTATCAATGATCTGGATGAGGGGATCGAGTGCACCCTCAACTAAGTTTGCAGATGACACCAAGTTAGGCAGACGTGTTGATCTGCTTGAGGGTAGGGAGGCTCTACAGAGGGATGTGGACAGGCTGGGTGAATGTATGAACAAGGCCAAGCCCACCTGGGCCC
>NW_010398392.1:677-2826 GCF_000710305.1 Buceros rhinoceros silvestris
GTAGTACAGTACTCGGCACTGGTGAGGCCATGCCTCGCGTACCGTGTCCAGTTTTGGGCCCCGCACTTCAAGAAGGACATTCAGGTGCTTGAGATTGTCCAGAGAAGGGCAACAAAGCTGGTGAAGGGTCTGGAGCGTAAGTCCTGTGACAAACAGGTGAGGGAACTGGGGTTGTTTAGCCTGGAGAAAAAGACGCTCAGGGTGGACCTCATCACTCTTTACAACTACCTGAAAGGAGGTTGTAGCAAAGTTGGGGTCTCTTTCTTCTTCCATGTAGCAAGTGATAGGATGGGAGGAAACGGCCTCAAGTTGTGCCAGGGTAGATTTAGATTGAATATTAGGAAAAATCTCTTTACAGAAAGAGTGGTGAAGCATTGGAACAGGCTGCCCAGGGAAGCGGTGGAGTCACGGGAAGTGTTCAAAAGATGTGTAGATGTGCTGAGGGACATGGCTTAGGGACCCTGGCAGTGCAGGATGAATGGCTGGACCTGATGTTTCTTAAAAGTCCTTCCAACCAAAATGATTCTGTGATTCATTTTGTGAAAATGTTAAAATGTTTGACTGTGCCAAAGTAGCGCTATCACTGTGTTTCCCACAGCCTCTCACCCTTGCAAAATTAAAGCTGAAATAATAATCTGAAATGCAACAAGAAATGGTGACATTCCTTTTGTTTATCCATTTCAGCATGCAACAGGACATGCCAGACTTGTTCTTCTTCCACTACCTGCCTCACTTGCAGATACGGCCTGATGCTTAACCATGACGGGCACTGCGTGTCACCTGGATACTGCTCGCACACTGAGTACTACATTGAGAAAACTCAGATCTGCAAGCCTTGTCATAAGAAATGCTTCCGCTGCTCAGGACCTACTGAACACCAGTGCCTTAGCTGTGCAAATAACCACTATCTTCTCAGTAAGTGTCTTGCTCCTACCTCCAGATTTTATTGTACACTGAAACATGAATAGGCAAGTTTCTGTCACATTTATGAAACATCGAGGGCTGCTTCAGCTTCACCTAAATATTGCAAAGTTGATCTGACAAGTACATACTTGTGCAGAGATAATTACTTCTGCTGGGTCACCTGGAAACTCCTTGAGAGACAGGGTTTGCCGCTTACTGGGGCCAAAGCAGGACCTTGAAGCAGCAACAAACCCCATGGCTAAACAAAACCTTGTGTTTCCTTTACTTGGTGTGTACTGTTCCTGTTGTTTCCTACAAGGAACTAAAAAAGACAAGAGGAATATCCTTAGCTTTTGCTTTTTTTTTTTTCTTTAACATACTCACAGAGTTCACATTTCTAAGCTAGCTTATTTATTCCCTGCAGAGATCTGATGAGCAAGGAAATACTTAAGCAGAGTGTTAAAAAATTGTTTCTGGATCACTAAGTCAGTACCTAGTGGATGGCTGAGATGCAAAACTACTTTTCTAATTTTGGAGCAAAAGACTGTAATGTTTCAGAAACAAATCGGTAACAAGTAGAAAATCTCAGAACTTAAAACTTTACTTCTTTCCATATTCTTTAAAAAACAAACAAAAATTTTAGGAAATCATTGGGAGAAAGACATTATTAAAAAAATCTTTCATGCAGGAAAAATGTAGTGAGAGGTCAAATTAAAACCGAACCTGAGCTTTTTGAGTTTAATTCTGATGCAGATTTTGCATTCTTAAATTTCTGGGTTCTTGCATCAGACCCGTCTTTTTTATGAACACAGTCAACTGCTTTGCACCATTACAACTGGTAAAGTTGATGGAAGTATGTAAATAAATATCCTGGAGTGGAGAAAGAATTTCAAGAAAAACAGAAGTAAGGGGAAGTATCTTCCTTTGCCCAGTTGCAACCCAAGCAGTAGAAGTATAAAGACAAGCTAGGTAGTGAGAACAAGCTACTAATGAGTAATCACTACTCTCTCAGCTCGATGCACTTGCAGTTAATTGTACTAATCCTAACTTCTCATTCAAGATACTAGTCTAATGACACTGTGAAGTCTCAGTGTAAAAGTGGGGTGTTCCTGGTACATTTGGCAGTGTTATAGGCACTTATTCCCTTAACGCAACACAGAAACATAGCCAGGTGTCACCGGTTTGGCCGAGGTAAAACACCAAGGTCGGGTAACTATAGTACCTTCCCTATCCCACCAGAGATAGG